>NC_057795.1:608857815-608895489 GCF_018294505.1 Triticum aestivum | reverse complement strand
GGTCGGGGGCGAGGGCCGGGTCAGGGGCGAGCGCCGGGGTCGGGGGCTAGCGCCGGCGCCGGAGTCGGGGGCGAGCGCCGGGGCCGGGTCGGGCGCGGCGGTGCGACGGGGGAGAGTGGGGATTTTTTGGGAGGGAAAAGACGGGATGAAGCAGGGTGGGTGAGAATTTTGGGTTAAGTGGACATAGCAATAGCGCATTTGGACAAAATGCGCTGCTACTACCTTCAGTAGCTGTAGCGCTTTATACGAAATTTGCTTCTACTAACATCAGTATCTGTACTGGTTTAGGCAAAACGCGCTGCTACTACCTTCGCTACTGCCAGTTTTCCTTTTTCTTTTCCTTTATTTTATCCCACTTTTATTTCCCGAGGGCAGTGAAGGAAGGGAGGGCGATATATATTGCATCATTTGACGATTAAATATGTATGCAAAATAGGAACATATATATTACACATCATTGGACCCATGCATAATAATGGCTAAGTGTGTATACAAAATAGGAATATATATATATATATTACATCATTTGACCGATAAAATAAGTTTCCTCGGTGCTGACGTTTTCGCTTTTGAGTCAGCTTCTTTCCCTTCTTGTTTGTCGAAGAATAATTGAGCCCCTCATTGTGACATTGCCTTTTCCATGGAGTACGATTTTTCTGAGGTAATGTAGTATTTATTCTTCTTTTGACGTATACTTCATCATCGTCGTCATCTTCCCTCATTGGGTTGCCGTACTGATCATAGTCTTCCTTGTTGGTGACTCCATCCATTCCAATGATGTTCCTTTTGCCTCTCCTCAGGACAACACGGCTGGGATTGCGCGGGTCAGTTACGAAGAAGCATTGTGTCACGTGCTTAGCGTGTACCCATGGCTCATTTTTTGCGATAGCGTTCACGGTAGCGCTCTTGGCGTCGGGTATAGTCATGGTAATGAAAATCCGGCTTTCTCTTTCGACATTCTTAGCCCATCTGACACGGAACATCGTCGTGTTGTGCAGTCCAGAGTAGTCAAGCTCCCAGATCTCCTCGACCCTTCCATAAAATCATTCGGTTGCGCCGTTGTCGCTGCCGGTCATGCATTCCATCGTCACCCCTGAGTTCTGATCATCACTGTCCATATCTTTGGCCTCCGTGTAGAACATGTATCCGTTGATATTATATGCCTGATAGGTTACGAGGTTGGGCGAGGGGCCATGTGCTAAGGCGTATATGAGCAATCCGTCCTTAGAGCCCTCCTCCGGAGGATTAGCAATAATATGCTCTTCAAACCAATGCAGGAAAGTGGAGTTGTGCTCTCTAGTAACTTCAGCGTCCGTCCTGCATACCCCCGGTCACGATACTTCTTTGCGATAATTTCTTTGTGCAGTGCCACGAAAGGATCTACCTCGTCTAGGTGTTGTAGCACTACCAAGTTTGCTCTGTCAAAGTCGCTGCATCGATCTGAGTATGCCACGTGCAGTTCCCTGCGACCGTTGCAGTGACCATCTCCTTCGAGCCTCCCATCGTGCTTGTTAACGGGCAAACCAACACTAACACCAGGCGGCTGGTCTGCGCCATATAGAAAATTCTCACAGAAAGAGATGCACTCTTGTGCCACATAGCCCTGGACAATGCTTCCAGCCGGACGGGACATGTTACGAACGAATACTTTGATGATCCCGTTCATCCTCTCAAATGGCATCATGTTGTGCAGGAATGACGGCCCCAGGTCTATTATGTCATCCACAATATGGACACACAGATGCACCATCACGTCAAAGAACGCGGGCGGGAAGTACATCTCAAGCTCATTCAGTATCACAACGGTCTCTTCCTGTAGCCTTTGGAGCTGCTTCACACTGATCGACTTTCGAGATATGACGTCGAAAAAGTTGTAGAGACCAATAAGCGTGTCACGGACGTGCTTGTCCATTATCCCTCTAAGGGCAACAGGTAGTACATGCGTCATCATCACATGACAGTCATGAGACTTCATCCCGCTGAACCTTTTCTTGTCCGTGTCTAGATATCTGCTTATATTGCCACAGTAACCGGAACTAACTTTCACTCCGGTAAGGCACTTCAAGAAGGCATTGATCTCAGCCTGACTTAAGGTGAAGCAAGAAGGGGGGCAATAATCATCTTTCTTTATTTTCTTGCCCTTCTTCTCCTGTGCCTCTATCTCCGTCTCTGTCTCGTCTGAAATTTTACGGGGCGGCATGTGCAGATCTTCCCTAATTTTCAAATCTTGCAAGTCTTTTCTTGCCTTCGGCCCATCCTTGGTCTTATCCGGCATGTTCATCAGTGTTGCGAGCAAGCTCTCAAGGACATTCTTACAAATATGCATTTGATCAAGGCAATGAGGTGTATCGAGTTTGTGCCAGTACTCCAAGTCCCAGAACACAGACCTCGTCTTCCATACCTTCAGCAGCGGCTCCGGCGCCTTTGTCATCGTCTTTCCCGGTGCGGGGCACTCCTTCCAGTTTTTCAACAGCTCATCAATTTCGGCACCGCTCCGCTTATGTGGAGGTCCTCGATGCTCAGCGTGACCATTGAATAGATCTCCACGGTTTCTCCATGGGTTGTCCTGTTCAAGCCATCTTTGATGCCCCATGTACACGATTTTCCCAGACCCGCCATCTTTCCTTGACGTTAGCTGCTGAGACGTCGTATCATCCATGCACCGTGTGCATCCGCAATATCCATGGCACACCTGGCCTGCCACATATCCGTAACCGAGATAGTCCTGCACTGTCGTGATCAGCGCATGTCTCATGTTGAAATACTCACCTTTGCTGGCGTCCCATGTCTTGGCCGGTGTTTTCCATAACGTGTCTAACTCCTCTTGAAGTATTCCCAGTTACAAATTAATATTATTTCCTGGTTGTTTCGGCCCTTGAATAAGCATGCTCATGTGAATGTACTTTGATTACATGCACAACCAGGGGGGAGGTTGTACATCCATACCAACACGGGCCATGTGCTATGGTCGGTGTTCTGGTTGCCAAACGGATTCATGCCATCGGTACACGCGCCGAGCATGATGTTCCTTGCATCACATTCAAAATACCGATAGAAGTTGTTCAACGCTCTCCACTGGCTTCATCCTTCACGTGTCTCAGCTTCGGATCATCTCCAACGTCGGGCTTCTTCCTCTCCACGTGCCAGCGCATTAGCTTTGCTTCCTTGGGATCTACAAAATACCTCTACAGACCGGGAGTGATAGGTAAGTACGATACAACTTTTTGGGGACATTTCTTCCCGGCCTTCTTGTATCGAGAAGCATTGCACACCGGACAGCTTGTTTTTTCCGCGTGCTCCTTCCGATAAATTATGCAATCGTTGATGCATGCATGCTATCTAACGTGTGGCAGATCAAGAGGGCACACGATCTTCTTGGCCTCATCAACACTAGTAGGACATAGATTACCCGCGGGAAGAACATCCTTTAGGTACTTGAGATGCTCATCGAGGCTAGTGTCGGTCCATTTGTTTTTAGCCTTCGACTTCAGGAGTTGGATCGTGAAACTCAAGCGGGTCACCTCAGGATTGCAACCATCATACAATGGAGTGTTCGAGTCTAAGACCAGTTGCTCTAGCTTAGCCTCCTCTCTAGAAGCAGCTCTCTCAGTACTTGTCTCCTTGTGAAGCAATGCTTGAACATGAGGGTCCCGCACGATTGAACTTAGTACCGACGAACTCTGCTGCGTGGAGTCCATGTCGTTCTCTCCACCGCCATGTCCGGCCCCTTCTCCTCCGTCATGTCCGGCCCCTTCTCCGCCGCCATGTCCGGCCTCTTCCCCGCCGCCATTATCAATCATCGCTTCGTCTTGCCCCGTGTCATCATTGCCTGCCCCGTCGGCATCCTCAACATCGTCATCCTCATCTTAAATTATCCACCGTGTATAGCCATCCATGAAACCAGTCATGAGCAGGTGCACTTCGACACGACCATCGTCATGGGGGTCGAGCCAAACTATTCCTTTGCATTTTCGACATGGACATAAAACCTCTGTTCGGTTATTTTCTTTCATGTCCTACACCGCCGACCGCACCCACCTGTCCACCATCGTTCCACTGACCATCGTCAACTCTGCACGGTAATAATAAACAAATTGATTATGAAAATGCATGCATGCATCAAAGTCATAAAAAAAATTGGCACGGCCTTCCCTAAAAATAGGACATATATGGATCTAGAGTTTGCCCGGAATTCGCCGAAACGGAAATAAATTGACATTTCGGCAAAACATAGGCAACTCAAAAGCACAATTTGGCGTGCCACACACACAATTTCCACAAACATATCACACACACATAAACATATTTTCATTTTGCAAAAGCATGAAATTTTCATCACCTCTATCTCGATCGAGATCGAGCACATGGTGGAGATGATGTTGTAGGGAGATCAAAAGTGCATAAAGCTCTTCTTGACAAAGATAGATCTCGTTAGGGGGCAAATAGGTCACTTAACTAAGTGCTACATTTACCTAGCTAGCTAGTTTGGGAGGAGACAACTTCAACTATGGAGGGGAAATAAAAAGAGAAAGGAGATGCATTAATGGAGGTGGTGTAGTTAGGTAGGAATAATGAAGAGAGAGAAAGGTGGATAGAAGAGAAAGAGTAATAGGGGAGAAGTATTGAGGAAGAAGAAGAGTGAGAGTGGGAGCATGTGGGGGAGGTAGGGGGAAGGGAAGAGAGGAGGGGGAGGGGAGGCACGGGTGGGGAAAGGTGGTGGGTTGGTGCGGGTTAGCAGTAGCGCGGGAGGAGAAACGCGCTGCTGCTAAATAATTAGCAACAGCGCGCTTCGGGCAATGGCGCTACTGCTAACAGTGACAAATTTTTTTGGCAATTTGAAATGTAGCAGCAGCGATCCCAGTAAAAGCGTGCTACTACTACATCCGTAGCAGTAGCGCGGTTCTGGCCACGGCGCTACTGCTAAATGGAGCTCGGTGAACACCGCCGGTGGATATTTGTAGCAGCGCGGTTTACGCAGAGCGCGCTATTGCTAAAAATTTATTAGCAGCGAGTTTCCAGCACACGCTGCTACTAATTAGCAGCAGCGCTCCTTTTTGAGCCGCGCTGCTGCTAAGATTCTGTGTATAGGCTTTTCCCTACTAGTGGTAGGTAAATGATAAAAATAGAATTTTTGATGTGGAATGCTACCTAGCATAATTCTCAATGTAAATTTATTTATTGTGGCATGAATGTTCAGATCCAAATGATTCAAAATAAAAGTTCATAATGACATGATAAACAATAATACTTAAAGCATACTAACAAAGTAATCATGTCTTCTCAAAATATCATGGCTAAAGAAAGCTATCCCTACAAAATCATATAGTCTGGCTATGCTTTATCTTCATCCCACAAAGTATTTAGTCATGCACAACCCCGATGACAAGCCAAGCAATTGTTTCATAATTTAGTATTCTCAAACTTTTCAACTTTCACGCAATACATGAGCGTGAGCCATGGACATAGCACTATATGTGGAATATAATGGTGGTTGTGGAGAAGACAACAAAAGAAAGATAGTCTCACATCAACTAGATGGAGATGCCCATTAATATATATCAATGTGAGTGAGTAGGGATTTCCATGCAACGGATGCACTAGAGCTATAAATGTATGAAAGCTCAACGAAAGAAACTAAGTGGGTGTGCATCCAACTTGCTTGCTCACGAAGACCTAAGGCGTTTTGAGGAAGCCCATCATGGGAATATACAAGCCAAGTTCTATAATGAAAAATTCCCACTATTATATGAAAGTGACAACATAGGAGACTCTCTATTATGAAGATCATGATGCTACTTTGAAGCACAAGTGTGTTAAAAGGATAGTAGCATTGTCCCTTCTCTCTTTTTCTCTCATTTTTTTATTTGGCCTTTCTGTTTTTTTATTTGGCCTTTCTCTTTTTTTATTTGCCCTTTCTATTTTTTTTATAAAGTCCGAAGTCTCATCCCGACTTGTGGGGGAATCATAGTCTCCATCATCCTTTCCTCACTTGGGACAATGCTCTAATAATGAAGATCATCACACTTTTATTTACTTACAACTCCAAATTACAACTCGATACTTAGAACAAGATATGACTCTATTTGAATGCCGCCGGCGGTGTACCGGGATATGCAATGAACCAAGAGTGACATGTATGGAAATCATGAGGGTGGCCTTGCCACAAATACGATGTCAACTACATGATCATGCAAGAGCAATATGTCAATGATGATGTGTGTCATAATAAACGGAACGGTGGAAAGTTGCATGAAAATATATCTCGGAATGGCTATGGAAATGCCATAATAGGTAGGTATGGTGGCTGTTTTGAGGAAGGTATATGGTGGGTGTATGGTACCGGCGAAAGTTGCGCGGCACAAGAGAGGCTAGCAATGGTGGAAGGGAGAGAATGTGTATAATCCGTGGACTCAACATTAGTCATAAAGAACTCATATACTTATTGAAAAAATCTAGAAGTCATCAAAAGCCAAGCACTACGCGCATGCTCCTAGGGGGATATATTGGTAGGAAAAGACCATCGCTTGTCCCTGACCGCCACTCATAAGGAAGACAATCAATAAATAAATCGTGCTCCAACTTCATCACAAAGCGGTTCACCATACGTGCATGCTACGGGAATCACAAACTTGAAAACATGTATTCCTTATATTCATAATTAGCCCATTAGCATGACTCTAATATCACCATCCTCATATCTCAAAACAATTATCAAGCATCAAATTGATCATAGCATCCAATTCACTTTCTATGATAGTTTTTATTATACCCAACTTGGATGCTCATCATTCTAGGACCAATTTTACAACCATAGCAAATACCATGTTATTCTAAAAGACTCTCAAAATAATATAAGTGAAGTATGAGAGATCAATAATTTCTACAAAATAAAATCACCACCGTGCTCTAAAAAGATATAAGTGAAGCACGAGAGCAAAACTGCATAGCTCAAAAGATATAAGTGAAACACATAGAGTATTCTAACAAATTTCAAATCATGTGCGTATCTCCCAAAAGGTGTGTACAGCAAGGATGATTGTGTTAAACTAAAAAGCAAATACCCATATCATACAAGACGCTCCAAGCAAAACACATATCATGAGGTAAATAAAAATATAGCTCCAAGTAAAGTTACTAATAGACGAAGATGCAAGAGGGGATGCCTTCCAGGGCATCCCGAAGCTTAGGCTCTTGGTTGTCCTTGAATATTACCTTTAGGTGCCTTGGGAATCCCAAATCTTAGGCTCTTGCCACTCCTTACTCCATAGTCCATCGAATCTTCACCCAAAACTTGAAAACTTCACAACACAAAACTCAACAGAAAACTCCTGAGCTCCGTTAGTATAAGAAAATAAATCACCACTTAGGTACTATAATGAACTAATTCTTTATTGATATTGGTGTTAAACCTACTGTATTCCAACTTCTCTATGGTTCATACCCTCTGAGGGAATCCTGGATTAGGGGGTGTCCGGATGGCCAGACTAAGACCTTTGGCCGGACTCCCAGACTATGAAGATACAAGATTGAAGACTCCGTCCCGTGTCCGGATGGGACTTTCCTTGGCGTGGAAGGCAAGCTTGGCGATACGATACGAAGATCTCCTCCCATTGTAACCGACTCTATGTAACCCTAGCCCTCTCCAGTGTCTATATAAACAGGAGAGTTTTAGTCCGTAGGACGAACAACAATCATACCATAGGCTAGATTCTAGGGTTTAGCCACTCCCATCTCGTGGTAGATCTACTCTTGTACTACCCATATCATCAATATTAATCAAGCAGGAGTAGGGTTTTACCTCCATCGAGAGGGCCCGAACCTGGGTAAAAACATCGTGTCCCTTGTCTCCTGTTACCATCCGCCAAGACGCACAGTTCGGGACCCCCTACCCAAGATCCGCCGGTTTTGACACCGACATTGGTGCTTTCATTGAGAGTTCTGCTGTGTCATCACCATTAGGAAGGATGTCGCGTCCAGTCTTTAAAGACGGCGTCGTTGCTAAAGGAGCTCTGGCTGTCGGCCAAACTCTCCGGCTAGGCAAGTTTTTGATGACCGCCAGTCCGGCCGCCGCGCCAACGATGACCTCTCGGGCCATCGAAAGCAGTCTTCGCATCAGCTCGGAGCTCGCCGAGCAGTTGGATCCGATGGAGCTCTTCTCGCTGAACGAACTCTTGGATCGCATCGCGGCCCTAGGAGTCTCTACTGGTTACGACCAGATTGGGCTTAAACCTGATCAGAGAGATATTGACTCTCCCCAGATTACCCACCACGTCGAAGTGGTGGAAGAACAATGCGGCGAGTTTTTGCCCGCTCTAAGGACCAGACGCGTCCGGATTGCCGATCCCTCCAAGTCGGTTACCCGCGGAGGGGAGGAGGTCGCCCGAACTCTGAACCTAAAGTCAGGAAGCAGGCCCGATTCATTGGATAATGTCCGAGAAAGCAAGCTTCCGAATTCGGAAACCGCTCGGCCCCTGAACCTTACATCGGGCAGGGTTCCGGATCTATTTCCACTTGCCCACCCAACTATACGGGATTTATCCCTAATACAGCAAGAGTCCGGAGAAACAGTACACCACTACTAAGCCAGATTCCTCCTGGTTATGAACAGGTTAAAGGACTGCCGTGAGAAAGAAGCAATTTCACTCTTCCTTAACAACTGCACGGACATCGGAATCCTCAATGCCATAAGTCGCCGCGAAATTACACGATTCGCCGACTTGACATCCATAGTACGAAAGTACTGTGCGATTGAAAGCGTTCAGAAAACCGAAGATAAATTCTGGGACAATCCGGCCCCGAATATAAAATGAGTCCGAAACAAAAGGGCGCATTATCGCCAGGCATCTGAGCCAAATATCAAAAAACAAAAGCCCTCTACAGGGTACGGGACCGTATTGGAAGGATGGCTCAATGGACCCTATAGAATTCATAATTCATGGAAAGCCACACCAACGCACAGCCTCAGAGCATGTTGGATACTAAGGCAGGTAGCCAGAAGCGGCGAGGAGCTTTTAACTCCAGCACTCAAAGAATACCTCCCCAGTACGGTGTCGACAGTCTTCGAGACGTTCACATCAAACAATGCAAGGAAGCGAACGCTCCGCAACCTCGCCGAAGTCTACCAAGTAGCAACAATAAACCCATGGAGTGACATGGCTATCACCTTTAATGCCAGTGACGAACCTAAATTCCGGACAGCCCGAGCACCAGCCGCATTGGTCCTCAGTCCGATAGTGGACGGATCCCGACTTACAAAGGTACTCATGGACGGCGGCAGCGGACTCAATATCATCTACGAGGAAACCCTGCGAAAAATGGAAATTGACTGGAGCCGCATTGAGCGAAGCAACACAACTTTTAGGGGAATAATCCCAAGCCGGGAAGCGTGCTATTCAGGAAAAATCACACTGGATGTGGTGTTCGGCACGCTGGACAATTACAGATCCGAGGAGGTCACGTTTCAAGTGGCCCCGTTCAGCAGCGGCTACCATGTTCTGCTAGGGCGAGAAGCATTTACAATTTTCCAAGCCATACCCCATTACGGGTACATGAAGCTCAAAATGCCCGGGCCCAACGGAATCATCACTCTCGCAAGTGATCCAGACATAGCGCTCCGCGCTGAAAACAAGACAGCCGCACTGGCCCTGGAGGCATTATCTGAGGCCCTAGCGGTCGAGGAATTAACGGCGTTGCACTCCACGGTGGACAGGAACGACGTGATACTAGACAAGAGATCCAAGTCCACCTCTTTTAAACCAGCGGACGAAATAGTCAAATTCCAAGTCCATCCAACGGACCCTACAAAAACGGCCTCCATCGGGACACAATTAAAACCCAATGTAGACGCCGCACTCAGAGACTTTCTGCGAGAAAATTGGGACATTTTCGCCTGGCACCCCTCGGATATGCCAGGAATCCCAGGCGGGCTGGCCGAACATAGCCTGAACATCATAAAAGGGTTTAAACCCGTCAAGCAGACCCTATGGCGCTTTTCCGAACCTAAGAGACAAGCCATGGGAGAGGAGCTAGCAAAACTGCTAGAAGCCGGGTTCATCAGAGACATAAAACATCCAGACTGGCTAGCAAACCTGGTGATGGTACCAAAGAAGGACAAATCCTGGCGCCTATGTGTCGATTTCAAAGCCCTAAACAAGGCCTGTCCAAAGGACCCTTTCCCACTCCCCCGAATTGATCAAATCATCGACGCCACCACAGGACACGACTCATTGTGTTTCCTCGATGCATACTCTGGCTACCACCAAATCAAGATGGCAGAGTCAGACCAGGCCGCAATGGCATTCATCACCCCATAAGGCCCATTCTGCTTCAACACGATGCCCTTCGGGCTCAAAACGCCGGCGCAACATATCAGCGCATGATTCAGACATGTCTGGCCAACTAGATCGGCAAAACAGTCGAAGCATACGTTGATGACGTGGTCGTCAAAACCAAACACGTCGATACTCTAGTAGACGACTTGAGTCTCACGTTCGACAATCTCCGAACATATGACATTAAGCTCAACCCGGAAAAAAGCGTTTTCGGCGTACCAGCCGGAAAGCTCCTGGGCTTCATCGTATCCGGTAGAGGAATCGAAGCAAACCCAGCCAAGATCCGAGCTCTGTCACAATTAGATACCCTAAAGGACCTCAAACAAATACAAAAACTGACAGGATGCGTGGCGGCTCTAACCCGCTTTATCTCCCGCTTAGGAGAAAAGGCATTACCCCTCTATCGCCTCCTAAGGTGCACCGACCACTTCGAGTGGACGGAGGCCGCCACGGCCGGACTCGAAGAAATAAAAGCCATATTGGCAACAAATCAGGTCCTGGCCGCGCCCAACACGGGCGAACCAATGCTATTATACATCAAGGCATCCCATCAAGTGGTAAGCGCGGTGCTCGTCATCGAATGAGAGGCGGACAGACACAAGTTCCCCCTCCAAAAACCAGTGTACTACGTGTCCACTGTGCTAACTCCATGCAAGTCATGGTACCCGCATTATCAAAAGATAGCATGCGCGGTGTTCATGGCATCTCGGAAGCTGCGACACTACTTTCAAGAGTGCTCCATAACAGTGGCATCCGAAGTACCCCTTAATGACATTATAAACAACCGCGACGCAACGGGCTGGATTGCCAAATGGGCCATCGAGCTCCTCCCGTTTGACATAACCTACAAGCCAAGGCAAACTATTAAGTCGCAGGTTTTGGCCGACTTCATCGCCGAATGGACTGAAGCCGAACTCCCTAAGGAATACGGCGCATACTCCAACTGGATCATGCACTTTGACGGCTCCAAAATGTTGGTTGGCCTGGGGGCTGGCGTCGTTCTGACGTCCCCAACCGGGGACACAGTCGAATACGTACTTCAGATAATGTACACGGATTCGAACAACGCAGCCGAATACGAGGCCCTTTTACATGGCCTCCGAAGGGCAGTCTCCATGGGCATTCAGCGCCTAGAGGTCCGCGGGGATTCAAATCTCGCCATATCCCAAATAAATGGAGACTTCGACACCAAGGACCCGAAAATGGTAGCTTACCACAACGCCATCTTAAAGATGTCGGCTCGGTTTGAGGGGCTCGAATTTCATCACATAGCCCGGGAAAATAACCAAGCAGCAGACGTGCTGGCACGCATCGGCGCCAAGCGCGAGGCCGTCCCTCCCAACATCTTCCTAGAAAGGTTGTTCAAGCCATCTGTATCATGGGACGGAGAATCCGGAAACAATAGCCCGGACACAACTACACTGCCCCTCACCAAGCATCCTGACACAATTGGGGGCTACGCCAACGAAACAACGCCATCAGCATACGAAATAATGGCAGTCATTGCCCCTTGGACACAGCCATTCCTAGCCTACCTAACTAGGCAGCAACTTCCCAAGGACCAAAACGAGGCCTGCTGTATAGTGCGGTGATCTAAAGCCTACAAAGTCCACGAGGGAGAGCTTTACAAGAAAAGCACAACCGGAGTCCTTCAAAGGTGTATCTTCGAAGAAGAAGGACGAGATCTTTTGGCTGAAATCCATGCCGGACTCGGCAGGCACCACGCCGCAGCCCGGGCCCTTGTAAGCAAGACCTTCCGTACCCGATTTTATTGGCCAACGGCCCGGGCAGACGCTCAGGACTTAGTGCAACGATGTGTTGGTTGCCAGTTATTCGCCAACCAAAGCCACATGCCACCTACCGCCCTACAAACTATACCCATTACCTGGCCTTTTGCGGTCTGGGGGCTTGACATGGTCGGACCCCTTAAAGGAGGAACCCACAAGCAAAAATACCTACTGGTCATGGTGGACAAATTCACCAAATGGATAGAAGCCAAGCCTGTAAAGACGGATGAATTCGGACCAGTGATAGACTTCCTTTCCGGGGTTGTACACCGTTACGGTGTCCCCCATAGCATCATAACCGACAACGGCACAAACTTCACGGTCGATGAAGTCAAACTTTGGTGCAAAAACATGGGCATCAAGCTCGACTACGCTTCAGTCTATCACCCTCAAACTAACGGTCAAGTCGAACGGGCCAACGATCTCATTATGAGCGGCATCAAACACAGACTAGTGTGATCCATCAAGCAATCTGACACGCACTAGGCAGAGGAGCTTGACTCCGTACTCTGGGGGCTGCGGACCACGCCGAATCGCACTACCGGATTCACACCATTTTTTATGGTATACAGCGCAGAGGCGGTACTGCCATGCGACATAATCCATGACTCACCTCGAGTGCGCATGTACGAAGAAAGAGAAGCCGAGCTCGATCGGCAGGACAGCTTGGAAGCATTGGAAGAGGAGCGCGACGTGGCAAAGGCTCGTTCCGCATTCTATCAACAGCAGGCTCGAAGATATCAAAGCAGAGAAGTACGGGCCAAAACATATAACGTTGGCGAACTAGTTCTACGCCTGCCGGACAAGAAAAAGGATAAATTAAAGCCCAAATGGGAGGGCCCCTTCATCATCGACCAAGTACTGACCGGCGGAGCATACCGTCTGCGAGGCGCATCGGACAACCGACTCGAGACAAACCCATGGAATGCAGCACACCTACAAAGGTTCTACGCCTAGCGCTGGACTCCGTGTTCGTCTCCTTCCCTCGTCCCTGTGTTTTATTTTTTTGTTTTTATTTTTAGCAGTCCGGGATTTTGTTCCTTTCCCCCCCTTTTTTTCTCACAAGCCCTTAGGGGCTCGCATGTGCAATATTCGCATGCACCCGACGCGCTACCTGTGCTCACAATACCTGGGGGCTTCTCTACCAAGAAGTTTAAATAAAACGGGCCTCATGCCCAAAACATGTGTAATGCTTCCGCATGAACCTTTTATACACCATTATATGCATCGATATGACTTAAGTTTTGGCCAAGCTGGGTTGCCTGGCTCCTGTGCTTACCCCTACGTTCCCGTTCGTTCGGCTAGGTGGTAAAGGGAGCACCTCTACGATTATTACTGCCGGGTCAGCCGGATGTGTACGTCAGACTGGGTGAAGCCGAAAGCTAGCGTTCTTAAGGGAATATTCGGTCGATGAGCTAAAAGATGATCTTTCGTATTTACTTTTTTGCCCCCAAATCCTTTTCTGCTCTTTCTGACAGTTCGGACATGCACTTTAGGGCAAGCCTCCCAGGGAAAGGAACCCCTAACGGAACTATTCTCTCTGGAAGATGTTTCTTACTAACCATGTAATATAACATAACTAGTTGGGCACTTGTCTGCTAAAGCATTTATGACCCCCTACGCCTTATCTCCATGCATGCCCCGGTTCTTACATAACCAAGAGGGTATTCGGACACACTCCGGACTATAGGGTCCAGAGGTCAAAGCGAAAAGGTCCGCAATGACAAACGATCTACAATCCGGCTAGAGGACATTTTTTATGTCATTTTTTACATAGTCAATCCGCCTCAGCATATTCTTCTTCAATGCCATCTAACAGGCGGTCTAATTTATAGTCCTGTTGGGAATACTTTGCAGCCAGCTCCACCTGGCCATATGCCAAGCTGACTGGGATCTCCTTTCCGTCCAGACCCATAGGGCCGACCTCGGCCATGTGGTTTGGGTCAGCCTTCGTGTACCGAGTCTTCACCATGGTCCAGGCCTCCCTGGCACCTTGATGGCAAGCCGATATCTTCCATAATCGGAAGCATTGCCGCACTCCCTCCAGCTTCTTGGCAAGCTCCTCAAGGCCTTCAGGCACGGAGATGGATGGCCGCATAGCCTGGATGACGCCTCGCATTGCCTGCCGAACTTGCTCGTGTAGTTGCAACAGCTCAGGAAGATGGTCTCCCGATGAACCGGGCATTTCCTCCACCGGACGACCCGTCAGCAGACCTCCAGACATAGCTCTGTCAATTGACTTCCTCGCCGAATTCTTTTTTCGAAGATTCGTTCAAGCACTTACTAAAAATGCCGCGTCGAAGTCACTGATTCTCCTTCACGGCACAAGACAGCTGAATGCGAACATCTTTCAGTTCCTCGCCAAGCTGGGTATTGGCGTCTTGAAGCTTGTTCTTCTCTTGCCTCACCCTCGTCAGCACGTTCTCGCCAGCCTTTAGTTGGCGTAGGAGTTGTTGCTGGTCCGGATTTACTCCGGCCTCATCTGCATTATTATAGTTAGGGTGCATGCGTGCCGCATTTCAAAACGGAGGTACCTTTCAAAGCACATATTACCTGCGGGCGTCCCCTTGACATTCTCTAAAGCGGCCAATGCGGCCTCGAGCTGAGCCTTGCACTCTTCGAGCTCCTGGGACAATTGCGTGTTCTTCTTTGTAAGACACTGCATAGCACATGATCCTTCAAACAGTTATCTTCACTGTTTCAAGTCTCGGGGGCTACTGACATATATAACCTTCAATTCTACTCACCTGTATGTCTTTCACATACTGCTCCGTGGCTCTGGCTAGACCATTTTGAGCAGCACGGAGATACGCATCTCTTCTATTAAAGGCGTCCAACGCCTCTGGGGAAAAACATGCGTCACGGAGGACAGTCCGGCAACGCCTGTGGTTTAGGGTACTCTCCACCTCTAAATTGGTGGCAGATAGCCCGTCGGCGCCCTCTGTCGGAGGAGCGCCCGAGGCGCGTCCCGTGTCCGCCTCCGCTTCCGGACCCGGCCTCGAACCTTGGCCGGCGGACATAGTCCGGCGGGCCCTCTTCTTTCTAAGAAAATCATGAGCATTAGTAAGACTCAAGGGCATAAACCCTAGGCGTTAAATCCGCACACCATACCGTTGCACCGGAATCTCGATCCGGTCCGCACTTCTTTTTGGCCCGCCTGGTTTCAGCGGCCCTTGTTGGCTGCCCACCGTGGGCTCGGCCTTCCGCCTCAAGGATTTACCCTGCGAAATACTGTTAGTGCACGGCACACAAGATAAAGCATGACAATACTGAGACTTCAGTGTTAGTTACCTTGGAGGCTGGAAGTAGTCCGGGATAGTCGGCCGTGATGGCCACTAAGGAGTTATCCTTGCTCAATTGATGAAATACTCCATCAACCAACTCCACGCATAAGTCCGGATCTTCTTGGGAGTCCGGATCGAGGGACCGTTCCGGATCCACGGGTTGTGGAGCAGGGTTGTTTATTTCCTTCACAGCCTGGTGCACCTCCTGCGTTTAAACATCACTAGTCTAAGTACTCGACTATGGGAATTTCGAAAATGGATAGGCAAGTGAAAGCATCCACTCACCCAACTAGGAGGATTGTACATAGAGAATCCGCCTTCCGGGTTGACACGGAGGAATTCTTCCTCTTGCCCCTTGTACAAAGCGGATAAGATTCTCGTTAAAGTGGCGGCCGAATCTGGTCCCTTGCGACCGCACCAGGTAGCATCATCCTCCCCATTGAAATCCCGCATGGGGTGGCCTCTGTATTGAAGCGGCTGCACCCCTCGCGTGATGCATATGGCCATGACCTTGATCATGGTCAGTCCGGAATGAGCCAACAACCTTATCCGGCTCATCAGGTACAGGATGTCCCTGTCAGCTTCCCTCTAAGGGTTCCGTGGGCGCCAACTCAGGCGCTTCTTCAACGGGGCATTATTGAACTCGGGGAGGTCGATCCGTACAGGGTCCGGCAGGGAGACGTCATCTATATAAAACCATTCCGAGGGCCAGTCTTCGGACACCCTCTTTGGGGTGCCGGATAGATATCCGGTCCCGGCAATGCGGCATAGTTCGGCTCCGCCCACTTGATAAATAGACCCCTCCTGAGAATGAGGCACAAGGCAAAACAACCTCTTCCACAGCGCGAAATGGGCCTCAATGCCCAAGAACAGCTCACAGAGGGCCACGAAGCTCGCAATGTGCAGAATGGAGGCAGGCGTGAGGTTGTGTAGTTGGAGGCCGTAGAACTCCAGCAGCCCTCGAAGAAACGGATGAATTGGAAATCCGAGTCCTCTCATCAAATAAGGGACTAGGCATACCAGCTCTCCTCGAGAGGGATTGGGGACGCTCTCCGCCGCTATAGGTAGCAATCCCGGCTCGAACTAGGACCATATATGCTAGGGGAAGAAGCCCCTTGGACTGAAGCACTACTAGCTCGCTATGCGGGATGGAACACCGCCCCCAATCTCCAGGCCGAGCACTGGAGGGGCGAGAGGAGGAGCTGCACCGACCGGCCATGGTGGAATGGATCTCTGTCGAGGGCACTCTGATGAAATCTCGTGGAGGGGAGATGGTGTGAATTGGATCTAAATCCCCGTCTCTTTTATGGGCGGTTCATTAACGCAACCAGGGGGTAACTGAAAAAATCCCCTGGCTTTTCGCATTCGTTTGACACGTGGAAGATGGTCATTATGGGGCACAGAAGCAGAGGAGGGCAGCGCGCACTAGAAGCCGGGCACTATTTGACGGATACAGAGAATTTGCAGGAGAACCCGCCTTGCAACGCCGAAGACAACTTGCGCGCCGGACTCGCCGTCATTGAAGCCTGGTTCGGGGGCTACTGAGGGAGTGCTGGATTAGGGGGTGTCCGAATGGCCGGACTAAGACCTTTGGCCGGACTCCCGGACTATGAAGATACAAGATTGAAGACTCCGTCCCGTGTCCGGTTGGGACTTTCCTTGGCGTGGAAGGCAAGCTTGGCGATACAATACGAAGATCTCCTCCCATTGTAACCGACTCTGTGTAACCCTAGCCCTCTCCGGTGTCTATATAAACCGGAGAGTTTTAGTCCGTAGGACGAACAAAAATCATACCATCGGCTAGATTCTAGGGTTTAGCCACTCCGATCTCGTGGTAGATCTACTCTTGTACTACGCATATCATCAATATTAATCAACCAGGAGTAGGGTTTTACGTCCATCGAGAGGGCCCGAACCTGGGTAAAAACATCGTGTCCCTTGTCTCCTGTTACCATCCGCCAAGACGCACAGTTCGGGACCCCCTACCCAAGATTCCCCGGTTTTGACACCGACACCCTCCGATACTACTAATAGATTCATCAAAATAAGCAAACAACACAATAAAAACATAATCTGTCAAAAGCAGAACAGTCTGTAGTAATCTATATCAAACGTATACTTATGGAACTCCAAAAGTTCTTAAATAAATTGGTGGTCCTTAGGAATTCGTCTATTAATCATATGAAAAAAGAATCAACCTAAAATCACTCTCCAGTCAAAAAATTGCAACTAATCTTGTGAGCGCTAAAGTTTCTATTTTTTACAGGAAGATCATATAGACTTCACCCAAGTCTTCCCAAAGGCTCTACTTTGGCACAAACACTAATTAAAACATAAAACCACATCTAACCAGAGGCTAGATGAATTATTTATTACTAAACAGGTGCAAAAATTAAAGAACAAAAATAAAGTTGGGTTGCCTCCCAACAAGCGCTATCGTTTAACGCCCCTAGCTAGGCATGATGATTTCAATGATGCTCACATAAAAGATTATAGTTGAAACATAAAGAGAGCATCATGAAGAATATGACTAGCACACTTAATCCTAACCCACTTCCTATGCACAGGGATTTTGTGAGAAAATAACTTATGGGAACAATAATCAACTAGCATAGGAAGGCAAAACAAGCACAACTTCAAGATTTTAAGCACATAGATAAGAAACTTGATATTATTGCAATTCCTACAAGTATATGTTCCTCTCTAATAATAATTTCCAGTAGCATCATGAATGAATTCAACAATATAACCTGCACCTAAAGCATTCTTTTCACGATCTACTTGCATAGAATTTTTATTACTCTCCTCATAAGCAAATTTCTTCTCATTCAGAATAGTGGAAGTATCATAAGAGATTCGAATACTATAAAATGTTTCCATATTGAAAGAGTAATGTTCAGAGAAAGGGTAATCATAATCATGACAAGTTTTATAAATATAATCATCACTACTTTTTATAGCATAAGTTTCATCACAATAATAATCATAAGTAGTAACTTTGTTCTCATCATAATCAATTCAAACCTCTTCATGACCTCTCCAAATCCACTTTCATAAATATTATAAGATTCAACACCCTCCAAAATAGTGGGATCATTACTTCCTAAAGTTGACACTCTTCCAAACCAACTTTCATCAATATAACCATCATAAATAGGAGGCACGCTTTCATCATAATAAATTTGCCCATCAAAACTTGGGGGACAAAAAAAATCATATTCATCAAACATAGCTTCCCCAAGCTTGTGGATTTGCATATCATTAGCATCATGGATATTCAAGGAATTCATACTAACAACATTGCAATCATGCTCATCATTCAAATATTTTATGCCAAACATTTTATAGACTTCTTCTTCTAGCACTTGAGCACAATTTTCCTTACCATCATTCTCACGAAAGATATTAAAAAGATGAAGCGTATGAGACAAACTCAATTCCATTTTTTTGTAGTTTTCTTTTATAGACTAAACTAGTGATTAAACAAGAAACTAAAAGATTCGATTGCAAGATCTAAAGATATACCTTCAAGCACTCACCTACCCGGCAACGGTGCCAGAAAAGAGCTTGATGTCTACTACACAACTTTCTTCGTGTAGACGTTGTTGGGCCTCCAAGTGCAGAGGTTTGTAGGACAGTAGCAAGTTTCCCTCAAGTGATGACCTAAGGTTTATCAATCCATGGGAGGCGTAGGATGAAGATGGTCTCTCTCAAACAACCCTGCAACCAAATAACAAAGAGTTTCTTGTGTCCCCAACACACCCAATATAATGGTAAATTGTATAGGTGCACTAGTTCGGCGAAGAGATGGTGATACAAGTGCAATATGGATGGTCGATAAAGGTATTTGTAATCTGAAATTATAAAAACAGCAAGGTAACTAATGATAAAAGTGAGCGTAAACGGTATTGCAATGGTAGGAAACAAGGCATAAGGTTCATACTTTCACTAGTGCAAGTTCTCTCAACAATAATAACATAATTGAATCATACAAATATCCCTCAACATGCAACAAAGAGTCACTCCAAAGTCACTAATAGAGGAGAACAAATGAAGAGATTATGGTAGGGTACGAAACCACCTCAAAGTTATCCTTTTTGATCTATCTATTAAAGAGTCGGTAGTAAAATAACATGGAGCTATTCTTTCCGTTCGATCTATCATAGAGTTCATACTAGAATAACACCTTAAGACACAAATCAACCAAAACCCTAATGTCATTGTAGATACTCCGTTGTCACCTCAAGTATCCGTGGGCATGATTATACGATATGCATCACACAATCTCAGATTCATCTATTCAACCAACACAAAGTACTTCAAGGAGTGCCCCAAAGTTTCTACTGGAGAGTCAAGACGAAAACGTGTGCCAACCCCTATGCATAAGTTCATTGAATCCGCAAGTTGATCACCAAAACATACATCAAGTAGATCACGTGAATATCCCATTGTCACCACAGATAAGCACGGCAAGACATACATCAAGTGTTCTCAAATCCTTAAAGACTCAATCCGATAAGATAACTTCAAAGGGAAAACTCAACCCATTACAAGAGAGTAGAGGGGGAGAAACATCATAAGATCCAACTATAATAGCAAAAATCGTGATACATCAAAATCGTGCCAAATCAAGAACACGAGAGAGAGAGAGAGAGAGAGAGAGAGAGAGAGATCAAACGCATAGCTACTAGTACATACCCTCAGCCCCGAGGGTGAACTAATCCCTCCTCGTCATGGAGAGCGTCGGGATGATGAAGATGGCCACCGGTGAGGGATCCCCCCTCCGGCAGGGTGCCTGAACAGGGTCCCGATTGGTTTTTGGTGGCTACAGAGGCTTGCGGCGGCGGAACTCCCGATCTATTGTGCTCCCCAAAGGTTTTAGGGTATATGGACATATATAAGCGAAATAAGTCGGTTAGGGGAGCCACGAGGGGCCCACGAGGGTGGGGGTGCGCCCAGGGGGGTAGGTGATAATCCCCAAGTGCAGGGAATCATCGTAGCAATTCCCAAAGGTGTAAGTGATAAGTATGGAGTGTCGAACCCACAAGGAGCTAAAGGTAAGATCAATATTCTCTCAAGCCCTATCTGCCACTGATACGACTCTACGTGCACCGAACGTTTGCTTCCAACTAGAACCAAGAAATAAAACTGTGTTGTTGGTATAAAGAGGATAACTTTGTATGATATCAGAGAGCTAAAATATAAAAGTAGGTGTTGTTATCATAAAGTTAGAATATACTACTAAATAATATAAATAGCGAGTGTGGAATAATGGTGGATCGGTGTGCGGAATTTTCCTAAGCAATTGTTAACAAGATCGATAGTCGTCATTGCAATTTCATATGAGGGAGAGGCATAAACTAGCATACTTTTCCTACTTGGATCATATGCTCTTTGTTGGAAATATGCCCTAGAGGCAATGATAAAAGAATTATTAATATATTTCCTTGTTCATGATAATTGTCTTTTATTCATGCTATAATTGTATTATCCGGAAATCGTAATACACGTGTGAATACTTAGACCACAACATGTCCCTAGTGAGCCTCTAGTTGACTAGCTCGTTGATCAATAGATAGTCATGGTTTCCTGGCTATGGACATTGGATGTCATTGATAACGTGATCACATCATTAGGAGAATGATGTGATGGACAAGACCCAATCCTAAGCATAGCACAAAGATCGTGTAGTTCGTTTGCTAGAGCTTTTCCAATGTCAAGTATCTTTTCCTTAGACCATGAGATCGTGTAACTCTCGGATACCGTAGGAGTGCTTTGGGTGTACCAAACATCACAACGTAACTGGGTGACTATAAAGGTGCACTACATGTATCTCCAAAAGTGTCTGATGGGTTGACACAGATCGAGACTGGGATATGTCACTCCGTATGACGGAGAGGTATCACTGGGCCCACTCGATAGTGCATCATTATAATGAGCTCAAAGTGACCAAGTGTCTGGTCACGGGATCATGCATTACGGTACGAGTAAAGTGACTTGCCGGTAACGAGATTGAACGAGGTATTTGGATACCGATGATCGAATCTCGGGAAAGTAAAATACCGATTGACAAAGGCAATTGTATACGGGGTTGCTTAAATCCTCGACATCGTGGTTCATCCGATGAGATCATCGAGGAGCATGTGGGAGCCAACATGGGTATCCAGGTCCCGCTATTGGTTATTGACCGGAGAGCCATCTCGGTCATGTCTACATGTCTCCCGAACCCGTAGGGTCTACACACTTAAGGTTCGGTGACGCTAGGGTTGTATGAATATGAGTATGCAGCAAACCGAAAGTTGTTCGGAGTCCCGGATGAGATCCCGGACGTCACGAGGAGTTCCGGAATGGTCTGGAGGTAAAGAATTATATATAGGAAGTGTTGTTTCGGCCATCGGGAGAATTTCGGGGGTCACCGGTATTGTACCGGGACCACCGGAAGGGTCCCGGGGGTCCACCGGGTGGGGCCACCTATCCTGGAGGGCCCCGTGGGCTGAATTGGGGAGGGGACCAGCCCCTGGTGGGCTGGTGCCCCCCCTTGGGCCCCCCTGCGCCTAGGGTTGGAAAGCCTAGGGTGGGGGGGGGCTCCACTTGCCTTGGGGGGCACTCCACCCCCCTGGCCGCCGCCCCCCTTGGGAGATCCAATCTCCAGGTCCGGTGCCCCCCCAAGGGGGACTATATAAAGGAGGGGGAGGGAGGGCAGCCGCACCCAGAAGTCTTGGCGCCTCCCTCTCCCCTGCTACACCTCTCCCTCTCGCAGAAGCTCGGCGAAGCTCTGCCGGAACCCTGCTGCATCCACCACCACGCCGTTGTGCTGCTGGATCTTCATCAACCTCTCCTACCCCCTTGCTGGATCAAGAAGGAGGAGACGTCACCCTAACCGTACGTGTGTTGAACGCGGAGGTGCCGTCCGTTCGGCACTTGGATCTCCGGTGATTTGGATCACGACGAGTACGACTCCCTCAACCCCGTTCTCTTGAACGCTTCCGCTCGCGATCTACAAGGGTATGTAGATGCACTTCTCTTTCTCGCTACTAGATGAACTCATAGATTGATCTTGGTGAATGTTGGGAAAACCTTATTTTATGCAACGTTCCCCAACAGTGGTATCAGAGCTAGGTCTATGCGTAGTTCTCTATTGCACGAGTAGAACACAAATCTGTTCTGGGCGTAGATCTTTTCAACTTGCTTGCCAACTAG
Organism: Triticum aestivum; assembly: GCF_018294505.1. Taxonomy (NCBI): domain Eukaryota; kingdom Viridiplantae; phylum Streptophyta; class Magnoliopsida; order Poales; family Poaceae; genus Triticum; species Triticum aestivum. The sequence continues at coordinate 608,872,887 of NC_057795.1, read as the reverse complement.
TCTTATTTTACTTCAGCGGTATTGTGGGATGAAGCGGCCCGAACCGACCTTACACGTACGCTTACGTGAGATAGGTTCCACCGACTGACATGCACTACTGTCATAAGGTGGCTAGCGGGTGTCTGTCTCTCCCACTTTAGTTGGAGCAGATTCGATGAAAAGGGTCCTTATGAAGGGTAAATAGAAGTTGACAAAATCACGTTGTGGTTATTTGTAGGTAAGAAAACGTTCTTGCTAGAACCCAATTGCAGCCACGTAAAAGATGCAACAACAATTAGAGGACGTCTAACTTGTTTTTGCAGCAATTGCTATGTGATGTGATATGGCCAAAAGTTGTGATGAATGATGAATGATATATTGTGATGTATGAGATCATGTTCTTGTAATAGGAATCACGACTTGCATGTCGATGAGTATGACAACCGGCAGGAGCCATAGGAGCTGTCTGAATTATTGTATGACCTGTGTGTCAATGATTTAACGCCATGTAATTACTTTACTTTCTTGCTAAAACGTTATCCATTGTAGTAGAAGTAATAGTTGGCAAGCAACTTCATGGAGACACGATGATGGAGATCATGGTGTCATGCCGGTGACGAAGATGATCATGGAGCCCCGAAGATGAAGATCAAAGGAGCTATATTATATTGGCCATATCATGTCACTACTATATAATTGCATGTGATGTTTATTATGTTTATGCATCTTGTTTACTTAGAACGACGGTGGTAAATAAGATGATCCCTTATAATAATTTCAAGAAAGTGTTCCCCCTAACTATGCGCCGTTGCTAAAGTTCGTCGTTTCGAAGCACCACGTGATGATCGGGTGTGATAGATCCTTACGTTCACATACAATGGGTGTAAGACAGTTTTACACATGCAAAGACACTTAGGGTTAACTTGACGAGCCTAGTGTTGGGGAACGTAGTAATTTCAAAAATTTCTTACGCACACGCAAGATCATGGTGATGCATAGCAACGAGAGGGGAGAGTGTATCCACGTACCCTCGTAGACCGAAAGCGGAAGCGTTATGACAACGTGGTTGATGTAGTCGTACGTCTTCACGATCCGACCGATCCAAGCACCGAACGTACGGCACCTCTGAGTTCAGCACACGTTCAGCTCGATGACGATCCCCGGACTCCGATGCAGCAGGGTGTCGGGGATGAGTTCCGTCAGCACGACGGGGTGGTGACGATGATGATGTTCTACCGACGCAGGGCTTCACCTAAGCACCGCAACAAGATGACCGAGGTGGAATATGGTGGAGGGGCGCACCGCACACGGCTAAGGAACGATAACGAAGATCAACTTGTGTGTATTGGGGTGCCCCCTGCCCCCGTATATAAAGGAGCAAGGGGGGAGGCCGGCCGGCCCTAGGGGACGCGCCAAGGAGGGGGGAATCCTCCTCCTAGTGGGAGTAGGATTCCCCTTTCCTACTCCCACTAGGAAGGAGGAAGGGGGAAGGAAAGAGAGGGAGAGGGAGAGGGAAAGAGGGGCCGCCCCCCCCCCTCCCTAGTCCAATTCGGACTCCCCATGGGGGGCGCCACCTCCTGGGCTGCTGCCCTCTCTCTCCCCTCAGGCCCACTAAGGCCCAATACTTCCCCGGGGGGTTCCGGTAACCCCTCAGGCACTCCGGTTTTCTCCGAAATCTCCCGGAACAATTCCGGTGTCCGAATATAGTCGTCCAATATATCAATCTTTATGTCTCGACCATTTTTAGATTCCTCATCATGTCCGTGATCACATCCGGGACTCCGAACAACCTTCGGTACATCAAAACATATAAACTCATAATAAAACTGTCATCGTAACATTAAGCGTGCGGACCCTACGGGTTTGAGAACTATGTATACATGACCTAGAACTATTCTCGGTCAATAACCAATAGCGGAACCTGGATGCTCATATTGGCTCCTACATATTCTACGAAGATCTTTATCGGTCAAACCGCATAACAACATACGTTGTTCCCTTTGTCATCGGTATGTTACTTGCCCGAGATTCGATCGTCGGTATCTCAGTACCTAGTTCAATCTCGTTACCGGCAAGTCTCTTTACTCTCTACGTAATGTGTCATTCCGTAACCAACTTATTGGTCACATTGCTTGCAAGGCTTATAGTGATGTGCATTACCGAGAGGGCCCAGAGATACCTCTCCGACAATCGGAGTGACAAACCCTAATCTCGAAATACGCCAACCCAACATGTACCTTTGAAGACACCTGTAGAACTCCTTTATAATCACCCAGTTACGTTGTGATGTTTGGTAGCACACAAAGTGTTCCTCCGGTAAACGGGAGTTGCATAATCTCATAGTTGTAGGAACTTTGTATAAGTCATGAAGAAAGCAATAGCAACATACTAAACGATCAAGTGCTAGGCTAACAGAATGGGTCAAGTCAATCACATCATTCTCCTGAATGATGTTATCCCATTAATCAAATGACAACTCTTTTGTCCATGGCTAGGAAACATAACCATCTTTGATAAACGAGCTAGTCAAGTAGAGGCATACTAGTGACACTATGTTTGTTTATGTATTCACACATGTATTATGTTTCCGGTTAATACAATTCTAGCATGAATAAGAAACATTTATCATGATATAAGGAAATAAATAATAACTTTATTATTGCCTCTAGGGCATATTTCCTTCGATCTCCCACTTGCACTAGAGTCAATAATCTAGTTCAGATCACCATGTGATTTAACACTAATATTCATATCTGTATATGATTAACACCCATAGTTCACATCGTCATGTGACCAATATTCAAAGGGTTTACTAGAGTCAATAATGTAGTTCACATCGCTATGTGATTAACACCCAAAGAGTACTAAGGTATGATCATGTTTTGCTCGTGAGAGAAGTTTAGTCAACGGGTCTGTCACATTCAGAGCCGTATGTATTTTGCAAATATTCTATGTCTTCAATGCTCTGCACGGAGCTACTCTAGCTGATTGCTCCCACTTTCAATATGTATCCAGATTGAGACTTAGAGTCATCTGGATCAGTGTAAAAGTTTGCATCGATGTAACTTTTACGACGAACTCTTTTATCACATCCATAATCGAGAAACATCTCCTTAGTCTCTACTAAGGATATTCTTGACCGCTGTCCAGTGATCTACTATTAGATCAAAATTGTATTCCTTTGCCAAACTCAGAGCAAGGTATATAATAGGCCTGGTATACAACATAACATACTTTATAGAACCTATCACTAAGGCATAGGGAATGACTTTCATTCTTCTTTTCTATTTTCTGCCGTGGTCGGGATTTGAGTCTTACTCAATTTCACACCTCTGCAACACAGGCAAGAACTCTTTCTTTGACTGTTCCATTTTGAACTATTTCAAAATCTTGACAAGGTATCTACTTATTCAAAAAACTTATCAAGCGTCTTGATCTATCTCAATAGATCTTGATGCTCAATATGTAAGTAGCTTTACTGAGGTCTTTCTTTTTAAAGAACTCCTTTCAAATACTCCTTTATGCTTTCTAGAAAAATTCTACATCATTTCTGATCAACAATATGTTACTTACATATATTTATCAGAAAGGCGGTAGTGCTCCCACTCACTTTATTGTAAATACAGGCTTCACCGCAAGTCTGTATAAAACTATATGCTTTGATCAACTTATCAAAGCGTATATTCCAACTCTGAGATGCTTGCACCAGTCCACCAGGATCGCTGGAGCTTGCACATTTTGTTAGCATCTTTAGGATTGACAAAACCTTCTGGTTGCATCATATGTAACTCTTCTTTAGTAAATCCATTAAGGAATGCAGTTTTGACATCCATTTGCCCGATTTCAAAAAATGTGGCAATTGCTAACATGATTCGGACAGACTTAAGCATCGTTACGAGTGAGAAAATCTCATTGTATTCAACACCTTGAACTTGTCGAAAACCTTTTGCAACAAGTCGAGCTTTGTAGATAGTAACACTACTATCAGTGTCCGTCTTCCTCTTGAAGATCCATTTATTTATCTTGACTTGCTGATCATCGAGCAAGTCAACCAAAGTCCACACTTTCTTCTCATATATGGATCCTATCTCAGATTTTATGGCCTCAAGCCATTTCGCGGAATCTGGGCTCATCATCGCTTCCTCATAGTTCGTAGGTTCATCATGGTCTAGTAACATGACTTCTAGAACAGGATTACCGTACCACTTTGGTATAGATCTTATTCTGGAAGACCTACGAGGTTCGGTAGTAACTTGATCTGAAGCTTCATGATCATCATCATTTAGCTTCCTCACTAATTGGTGTAGGAATCACAGGAACTGATTTCTATGATGAACTACCTTCCAACAAGGGAGCAGGTACAGTTACCTCATCAAGTTCTACTTCCCTCCCACTCACTTCTTTCGAGAGAAACTCCTTCTCTAGAAAGGATCCATCTTAGCAACGAATCTTGCTTTCAGATCTATGATAGAAGGTGTACCCAACAGTTTCCTTTGGGTATTCTATGAAGACGCACTTCTCAGATTTAGGTTCGAGCTTATTAGGTTGAAACTTTTTCACATAAGCATCGCAACCCCAAACTTTAAGAAATGACAACTTTGGTTTCTTTCCAAACTATAGTTCATAAGGCGTCGTCTCAAATAGATTTTGATGGTGCCCTATTTAAAGTGAATGCAACTGTCTCTAATGCATAACCCCAAAATGATAGTGGTAAACTGATAAGAGACATCATAGGACGCACAATATCCAATAAAGTGCGGTTACGATGTTTGGACACAGCGTTACGCTGTGCTGTTCTTGGTGGCATGAGTTTGTGAAACTATTCCACATTATTTTAACTGAAGGCCAAACTCGTAACTCAAATATTCTCCTCCACGATCAGATCATAGAAACTTGATTTTCTTGTTACGATGATTCTCCACTTCACTCTGAAATTCTTTGAACTTTTCAAATGTTTCAAACTTGTGTTTCATTAAGTAGATATACCAATATCTTCTCAAATCATCTGTGAAGGTCAGAAAATAACGATACTTGCCACGAGCATCAACACTCTTTGGATCGCATACATCAGTATGTATTATTTCCAACAAATCTGTTGCTCGCTCCATTGTTCCGGAGAACGGAGTCTTAGTCATCTTGCCCATGAGGCATGGTTCACAAGCATCAAGCGATTCATAATCAAGTGATTCCAAAAGCCCATCAGCATGGAGTTTCTTCATGCGCTTTACACCAATGACCTAAACGGCAGTGCCACAAATAAGTTGCACTATCATTATTAACTTTACATCTTTTGGCTTCAATATTATGAATATGTGTATCACACAATCAAGATCCAACAAACCATTTTCATTGGGTGTATGACCATAGAAGGTTTTATTCATGTAAACAGAACAACAATTATTCTCTAACATACATGAATAACCGTATTGCAATAAACATGATCAAATCACATTCATGCTCAACGCAAACACCAAATAACACTTATTTAGGTTCAACACTAATCCCGAAAGTATAGGGAGTGTGCGATGATGATCATATCAATCTTGGAACTATTTCCAACACACATCGTCACCTCACCCTCAACTAGTTTCTGTTTATTCTGCAACTCCCGTTTCGAGTTACTACTCTTAGCAACTGAACCAGTATCAAACCAAGGGGTTGCTATAAACACTAGTAAAGTACACATCAATAACATGTATATCAAATATACCTATTTTCACTTTGCCATCCTTCTTATCCGCCAAATACTTGGGGTAGTTCCACTTCCAGTGCCCAGTCCCTTTGCAGTAGAATCACTTAGTCTTAGGCTTAGGTCCAGACTTGGGCTTCTTCACTTGAGCAGCAACTTTCTTGCTGTTCTTCTTGAAGTTCCCCTTCTTCCCTTTGCCCTTTTTCTTGAAACTAGTGATCTTGTCCACCATCAACACTTTGATGTTTTTCTTTGATTTCTACCTTCGTCGATTTCAGCATCACGAAGAGCTCGGGAATCGTTTTCGTCATCCCTTGCATTATAGTTCATCACGAAGTTCCAGTAACTTGGTGATGGTGACTAGAGAACTCTGCCAATCACTATCTTATCTGGAAGATTAACTCCCACTTGATTCAGGCGATTGTAGTACTTAGACAATCTAAGCACTTGCTCACTAGTTGAGCAATTCTCCTCCATCTTTTAGCCATAGAACTTGTTGGAGACTTCATATCTCTCAACTCGGGTATTTGCTTGAAATATTAACTTCAACTCCTGGAACATCTCATATGGTCCATGACGTTCAAAACGTCTTTGAAGTCCCGATTCTAAGCCGTTAAGCATGGTGCACTAAACTATCAAGTAGTCATCATATTGAGATAGCCAAACGTTCATAACATCTGCATCTACTCCTGCAATAGGTCTGTCACCTAGCGGTGCATTAAGGACATAATTCTTCTGTGCAGCAATGAGGATAAACCTCAGATCACGGATCCAATCCGCATCATTGCTACTAACATCTTTCAACACAATTTTCTCTAGGAACATATCAAAATAAACATATGAAAGAAACAACGCAAGCTATTGATCTACAACATAATTTGCAAAATACTACCAGGACTAAGTTCATGATAAATTTAAGTTCAATTAATCATATTACTTAAGAACTCCCACTTAGACAGACATCTCTCTAGTCATCTAAGTGATCACGTGATCCAAATCAACAAAACCATGTCCGATCATCACGTGAGATGGAGTAGTTTTCAATGGTGAACATCACTATGTTGATCATATCTACTATATGATTCACGCTCGACCATTAGGTCTCTGTGTTCCGAGACCATATCTGTATATGCTAGGCTCGTCAAGTTTAACCTGAGTATTTCGCGTGTGCAAGTGTTTTCCACCCGTTGTATTTGAACATAGAGCCTATCACACCCGATCATCAAGTGGTGTCTCAGCATGAAGAACTTTCACAACGGTGCATACTCATGGAGAACACTTCTTGAAAATTTAGTGAGAGATCATCTTAAAATGCTACCATCAAACAAAGCAAGATAAGATACATAAAGGATAAATATCACATGCAATCAATATAAGTGATATGATATGGCCATCATCAGCTTGTGCTTGTGATCTCCATCTCCGAAGCACCGTCGTGATCACCATCGTCACCGGCGCGACACCTTGATCTCCATCGTAGCATCATTGTCGTTACGCCATCTATTGCTTCTACGACTATCGCTACCGCTTAGTGATGAAGTAAAGCAATTATAGGGCGTTTGCATTTCATATAATAAAGCGACAACCATATGGCTCCTGCCAGTTGCCGATAACTTCGGTTACAAAACATGATCATCTCATACAATAAAATATAGCATCACGTCTTGACCATATCACATCACAACATGCCCTGCAAAAACAAGTTAGACGTCCTCTACTTTGTTGTTTGCAAATTTTACGTGGCTGCTACGGGCTGAGCAAGAACCGTTCTTACCTACGCATCAAAACCACAACGATAGTTTGTCAAGTTGGTGTTGTTTTAACCTTCAGAAGGACCGGGCGTAGCCACACTCGGTTCAACTAAAGTTGGAGAAACTGACACCTGTCAGCCACCTGTGTACAAAGCATGTCAGTAGAACCAGTCTCGCGTAAGCGTACGCGTAATGTCGGTCCGGGCCGCTTCATCCAACCATACCGCCGAACCAAAGTATGACATGATGTTAAGCAGTATGACTTATATCGCCCACAACTCACTTGTGTTCTACTCGTGCGTATGACATCTACGCATAAAACCAGGCTCGGATGCCACTGTTGGGAAACGTAGTAATTTCAAAAATTTCCTACGCACATGCAAGATCATGGTGATGCATAGCAACGAGAGGGAAGAGTGTGTCCACGTACCATCGTAGACCGAAAGCGGAAGCGTTATGACAACACGGTTGATGTAGTCGTACGTCTTCAAGATCCGACCGATCCAAGCACCGAACGTACGGCACCTCCGAGTTCAGCACACGTTCAGCTTGATGACGATCCCTGGACTCCGATCCAGCAGGGTGTCGGGGATGAGTTCCGTCAGCACGACGGCATGGTGATGATGATGATGTTCTACCGACGCAGGGCTTCGCCTAACCACCGCAACAAGATGACCGAGGTGGAATATGGTGGAGGGGGGCACCGCACACGGCTAAGGAACGATCATGAAGATCAACTTGTGTGTATTGGGGTGCCCCCCTGCCCCCGTATATAAAGGATCAAGGGGGAAGGCCGGTCGGCCCTAGGGTGCATGCCAAGGAGGGGAGAATCCTCCTCCTAGTGGGAGTAGGATTCCCCTTTCCTAGTCCCACTAGGAAGGAGGAAGGGGGAAGGAAAGAGAGGGAGAGGGAGAGGGAAAGTGTGGCCGCGCCCCCCCTCCCTAGTCCAATTCAGACTCCCCATGGGGGGGCGCCACCTCCTGGGCTGCTGCCCTCTCTCTCCCCTCAGGCCCACTAAGGCCCAATACTTCCCCGGGGGGTTCCGGTAACCCCTCCGGCACTCCGGTTTTCTCCGAAATCTCCCGGAACAATTCCAGTGTCCAAATATAGTCGTCCAATATATCAATCTTTATGTCTCGACCAATTCGAGACTCCTCGTCATGTCCGTGATCACATCCGGGACTCCAAACAACCTTCGGTACATCAAAACATATAAACTCATAATAAAACTGTCATCGTAACGTTAAGCGTGCGGACCCTACGGGTTCGAGAACTATGTAGACATGACCTAGAACTATTCTCGGTCAATAACCAATAGCAGAACCTGGATGCTCATATTAGCTCCTACATATTCTACGAAGATCTTTATCGGTCAAACCACATAACAACATACATTGTTCCCTTTGTCATCAGTATGTTACTTGCCCGAGATTCGATCGTCGGTATCTCAATACCTAGTTCAATCTCGTTACCGGCAAGTCTCTTTGCTCGTTATGTAATGCATCATTCCGTAACCAACTTATTGGTCACATTGCTTGCAAGGCTTATAGTGATGTGCATTACCGAGAGGGCCCAGAGATACCTCTCCGACAATCGGAGTGACAAACCCTAATCTCGAAATACGCCAACCCAACATGTACCTTCGGAGACACCTGTAGAACTCCTTTATAATCACCCAGTTACGTTGTGACGTTTGGTAGCACACAAAGTGTTACTCCGGTAAACGGGAGTTGCATAATCTCATAGTTGTAGGAACTTTGTATAAGTCATGAAGAAAGCAATAGCAACATACTAAACGATCAAGTGCTAGGCTAACAGAAAGGGTCAAGTCAATCACATCATTCTCCTAAATGATGTGATCCCGTTAATCAAATGACAACTCTTTTGTCCATGGCTAGGAAACATAACCATCTTTGATAAACGAGCTAGTCAAGTAGAGGCATACTAGTGACACTATGTTTGTCTATGTATTCACACATGTATTATGTTTCCGGTTAATACAATTCTAGCATGAATAATAAACATTTATCATGATATAAGGAAATAAATAATAACTTTATTATTGCCTCTAGGGCATATTTCCTTCACCTAGCATGTACAGACATGGCCTCGGAACATAGAGACCGAAAGGTCAAACATGAGTCATATGGAAGATACGATCAACATGGAGATATTCACCGATGATGTCTAGTCCGTCTCATGTTATGATTGGACACGGCCTAGTTGACTCGGATCATGTAACACTTAGATGACTAGAGGGATGTCAAATCTGAGTGGGAGTTCATTAAATAATTTGATTAGATGAACTTAATTATCATGAACTTAGTCTAAAATCTTTGCAAAATATGTCTTGTAGATCAAATGGCCAACGCTCATGTCAACATGAACTTCAACGCGTTCCTAGAGAAAACCAAGCTGAAAGATGATGGCAGCAACTATTCAGACTGGGTCCGGAACCTGAGGATCATCCTCATAGCTGCCAAGAAAGCATATGTCCTAGAAGGACCGCTAGGTGAAGCACCCATCCCACAGAACCAAGACATTATGAACGCTTGGCAGTCACGTGTTGATGATTACTCCCTCATTCAGTGCGGCATGCTGTACAGCTTAGAACCGGGGCTCCAAAAGCGTTTTGAGCAACACGGAGCATATGAGATGTTCGAGGAGCTGAAAATGGTTTTCCAAGCTCATGCCCGGGTCGAGAGATATGAAGTCTCCGACAAGTTCTATAGTTGTAAGATGGAGGAAAACAGTTCTGTCAGTGAGCACATACTCAAAAGGTCTCGGTTGCACAACCGCCTGTCCCAGCTGGACATTAACCTCCTGGACGAGGCGGTCATTGACAGAATCCTTCAGTCACTGCCACCGAGCTACAAGAGCTTTGTGATGAACTACAATATGCAGGGTATGGTGAAAACTATTCCTGAAGTATTTTCAATGTTGAAGTCAGCAGAGGTAGAAATCAAGAAAGAACATCAGGTGTTGATGGTCAATAAAACCAGCAAGTTCAAGAAGGGAAAGGGTAAGAAGAACTTCAAGAAGGACGGCAAAGATGTTGCCGCGCCCCGTAAGCCAGTTGCCGGGAAGAAGTCAAAGAATGGACCCAAGCCTGAGACTGAGTGCTTTTATTGCAAAGGGAAAGGTCACTGGAAGCGGAACTGCCCCAAATATTTAGCGGACAAGAAGGCCGGCAACACTAAAGGTATATTTGATATACATGTAATTGATGTGTACCTTACCAGTACTCGTAGTAACTCCTGGGTATTTGATACCGGTGCCGTTCCTCACATTTGTAACTCACAGCAGGAGCTGCGGAATAAGCTGAGACTGGCGAAGGACGAGGTGACGATGCGCGTCGGGAATGGTTCCATGGTCGATGTGATCGCTGTCGGCACGCTACCTCTACATTTACCTACGGGATTAGTTTTAAACCTCAATAATTGTTATTTAGTGCCAAGTTTGAGCATGAACATTGTATCAGGATCTCGTTTAATGCGAGATGGCTACTCATTTAAATCCGAGAATAATGGTTGTTCTATTTATATGAGAGATATGTTTTATGGTCATGCCCCGATGGTCAATGGTTTATTCTTAATGAATCTCGAATGTAATGTTACACATATTCATAGTGTGAATACCAAAAGATGTAAAGTTGATAATGATAGTCCCACATACTTGTGGCACTGCCGCCTTGGTCACATTGGTGTCAAGCGCATGAAGAAGCTCCATGTTGATGGACTTTTAGAGTCTCTTGATTATGAATCATTTGACACATGCGAACCATGCCTCATGGGCAAAATGACCAAGACTCCGTTCTCCGGAACAATGGAGCGAGCAACCAACTTATTGGAAATCATACATACTGATGTGTGTGGTCCAATGAGCGTTGAGGCTCGCGGAGGATATCGTTATGTTCTCACTCTCACTAATGACTTAAGTAGATATGGGTATGTCTACTTGATGAAACACAAGTCTGACACCTTTGAAAAGTTCAAGGAATTTCAGAATGAAGTAGAGAATCAACGTGATCGAAAAATAAAGTTCTTGCGATCAGATCATGGAGGAGAATATTTAAGTCACGAATTTGGTACGCACTTAAGAAAATGTGGAATCGTTTCACAACTCACGCCGCGTGGAACACCTCAGCGTAATGGTGTGTCCGAACATCGTAATCGTACTCTATTGGATATGGTGCGATCTATGATGTCTCTTACCAGTTTACCGCTATCATTTTGGGGATACGCTCTAGAGATAGCTGCATTCACTTTAAATAGGGCACCGTCTAAATCCGTTGAGACGACACCGTATGAATTATGGTTTGGGAAGAAACCTAAGCTGTCGTTTCTAAAAGTTTGGGGATGTGATGCTTATGTCAAGAAACTTCAACCTGAAAAGCTCGAACCCAAGTCGGAAAAATGCGTCTTCATAGGATACCCTAAGGAAACCATTGGGTATACCTTCTAATTTAGATCCGAAGGCAAGAACTTTGTTGCCAAGAACGGATCCTTTCTGGAAAAAGAATTTCTCTCGAAAGGAGTAAGTGGGAGGAAAGTAGAACTCGATGAAGTACTACCTCTTGAACTGGAAAGTAGTGCAGCTCAGGAAAATGATCCTGTGGTGCCTACACCGATTGGAGAGGAAATTAATGATGGTGATCAAGGTACTTCGGATCAAGTTGCTACTGAAGTTCGTAGGTCCACAAGGACACGTTCCACACCAGAGTGGTATGGCAACCCTGTCCTGGAAATCATGTTGTTAGACAATGGTGAACCTTCGAACTATGAAGAAGCGATGGCGGGCCCAGATTCCAACAAATGGCTTGAAGCCATGCAATCCAAGATAGAATCCATGTATGAAAACAAAGTATGGACTTTGATAGAATCGCCCGATGATCGGCGAGCGATAGAAAACAAATGGATCTTTAAGAAGAAGACGGACGCGGATGGTAATATTACCATCTATAAAGCTCGACTTGTCGCTAAGGGTTATCGACAAGTTCAAGGGGTTGACTACGATGAGACTTTCTCTCCCGTAGCGAAGCTGAAGTCCGTCCGAATCATGTTAGCAATTGCCGCATACTATGATTATGAGATATGGTAGATGGACGTCAAAACGGCATTCCTTAACGGATATCTTAAGGAAGAACTGTATATGATGCAGCCGGAGGGTTTTGTCGATCCTAAGAATGCTAACAAGGTATGCAAGCTCCAGCGATCCATTTATGGGCTGGTGCAAGCATCTCGGAGTTGGAACATTTGCTTTGATGAGATGATCATAGCGTTTGGGTTTATGCAGACTTATGGAGAAGCCTGCGTTTACAAGAAAGTGAGTGGGAGCTCTGTAGCATTTCTCATATTATATGTAGATGACATACTTCTGATGGGAAATGATATAGAACTTTTGGACAACATTAAGGCCTACTTGAATAAGTGTTTTTCAATGAAGGACCTTGGAGAAGCTGCTTACATATTAGGCATCAAGATCTATAGGGATAGATCGAGACGCCTCATAGGTCTTTCACAAAGCACATACCTTGATAAGATTTTGAAGAAGTTCAAAATGGATCAGTCCAAGAAAGGGTTCTTGCCTGTATTGCAAGGTGTGAGATTGAGCTCGGCTCAATACCTGACCACGGCAAAAGATAAAGAAGAGATGAGTGTCATCCCCTATGCCTCAGCCATAGGATCTATTATGTATGCCATGTTGTGTACCAGACCTGATGTATACCTTGCCGTAAGTTTGGTAGGAAGGTACCAAAGTAATCCCGGCAAGGAACACTGGACAGCGGTCAAGAATATCCTGAAGTACCTGAAAAGGACAAAGGACATGTTTCTCATTTATGGAGGTGACGAAGAGCTCGTCGTAAAGGGTTACATCGACGCTAGCTTCAAGACAGATCTAGATGACTCTAAGTCACAAACCAGATACATGTATATGTTGAATCGTGGAGCAGTAAGCTGGTGCAGTTGCAAGCAGAGCGTCGTGTCGGGATCTACATGTGAAGCGGAGTACATGGCAGCCTCGGAGGCAGCACATGAAGCAATATGGATGAAGGAGTTCATCACCGACCTAGGAGTCATACCCAATGCGTCTGGGCCAATCACTCTCTTCTGTGACAACACTGGAGCTATTGCCCTTGCCAAGGAGCCCAGGTTTCACAAGAAGACCAGGCACATCAAGCGTCGTTTCAACTCCATCCGTGAAAATGTTCAAGATGGAGACATAGATATTTGCAAAGTACATACGGATCTGAATATCGCAGATCCATTGACTAAACCTCTTCCGCGAGCAAAACATGATCAACACCAGAACTCTATGGGTGTTTGATTCATCACAATGTAACTAGATTATTGACTCTAGTGCAAGTGGGAGACTGTTGGAAATATGCCCTAGAGGCAATGATAAAAGGATTATTATTATATTTCCTTGTTCATGATAATTGTCATTTATTCATGCTATAATTGTATTATCCGGAAATCGTAATACACGTGTGAATACTTAGACCACAACATGTCCCTAGTGAGCTTCTAGTTGACTAGCTCGTTGGTCAACAGATAGTCATGGTTTCCTGACTATGGACATTGGATGTCATTGATAACGGGATCACATCATTAGGAGAATGATGTGATGGACAAGACCCAATCCTAAGCATAGCACAAAGATCGTGTAGTTCGTTTGCTAGAGCTTTTCCAATGTCAAGTATCTTTTCCTTAGACCATGAGATCGTGTAACTCCCGGATACCGTAGGTGTGCTTTGGTGTACCAAACGTCACAACGTAACTGGGTGACTATAAAGGTGCACTACAGGTATCTTCGAAAGGGTCTGTTGAGTTGACACGGATCGAGACTGGGATTTGTCACTCCGTATGACGGAGAGGTATCATTGGGCCCACTCGGTAGTGCATCATCATAATGAGCTCAAAGTTACCAAGTGTCTGGTCACGGGATCATGCATTATGGTACGAGTAAAGTGACTTGCCGGTAACGAGATTGAACGAGGTATTGGGATACCGACGATCGAATCTCGGGCAAGTAAAATACCGATTGACAAAGGGAATTGTATACGGGGTTGCTTAAATCCTCGACATCATGGTTCATCCGATGAGATCATCGAGGAGCATGTGGGAGCCAACATGGGTATCCAGGTCGCGCTGTTGGTTATTGACCGGAGAGCCATCTCGGTCATGTCTGCATGTCTCCCGAACCCGTAGGGTCTACACACTTAAGGTTCGGTGACGCTAGGGTTGTATGAATATGAGTATGCAGCAAACCAAAAGTTGTTCGGAGTCCCGGATGAGATCCCGGACGTCACGAGGAGTTCCGGAATGGTCCGTAGGTAAAGAATTTTATATAGGAAGTGTTGTTTCGGCCATCGGGAGAATTTCTGGGGTCACCGGTATTGTACCGGGACCACCGAAAGGGTCCCGGGGGTCCACCGGGTGGGGCCACCTATCCCGGAGGGCCCCATGGGCTGAAGTGGGGAGGGGACCAGCCCCTGGTGGGCTGGTGCGCCCCCCTCCCCCCTTGGGCCCCCCCTGCGCCTAGGGTTGGAAACCCTAGGGTGGGGGGGCCTCCACTTGCCTTGGGAGGCACTCCACCCCCCTGGCCGCCGCCACCTTGGGAGATCCAATCTCCAGGGCTGGCGCCCCCCCC
>NC_057795.1:608804184-608857638 GCF_018294505.1 Triticum aestivum | reverse complement strand
AGGGGGAGGGAGGGCAGCCGCACCCAGAAGTCTTGGCGCCTCCCTCTCCCCTGCTACACCTCTCCCTCTCGCACAAGCTCGGCGAAGCTCTGCCGGAACCCTGCTGCATCCACCACCACGCCGTCATGCTGCTGGATCTTCATCAACCTCTCCTCCCCCCTTGCTAGATCAAGAAGGAGGAGACGTCACGCTGACCGTACGTGTGTTGAACGCGGAGGTGCCGTCCGTTCGGCACTAGGATCTTCGGTGATTTGGATCACGACGAGTACGACTCCCTCAACCCCGTTCTCTTGAACGCTTCCGCTCGCGATCTACAAGGGTATGTAGATGCACTTCTCTCTCTCGTTGCTAGATGAACTCATAGATTGATCTTGGTGAATGTAGGAAAAACCTTATTTTATGCAACGTTCCCCAACACTCTTATGATTGGAAACTCTAGCAAGCATCCGCAATTACTAAAAGAATCATTAAGGTAAAACCCAACCATAGCATTAAAGCATCAAGTCCTCTTTTATCCCATACGCAACAATCTACTTACTCGGGCTTAAGCTTCTGTCACTCTAGCAACCCACTATAAGTGAATCATGAACGTATTGCAACACCCTACAGCGGGAATCCCTCACGCTTGCGCGACACGGAGGGCACTATAGGACAGCACCAGGATAAAACATACAACTCGTACCAATCTAGATCATCAATCAACTCAAGGACAAAAGATATCTACTCAAAACATCATAAGATGGCAACACATCATTGGATCATAATATGTAGCATAAAGCACCATGTTCAAGTAAGGATTACAGCGGGGTGCGGGAGAGTGGACCGCGTAAAAGAGATGAGGATGGTGATGATGATGGTGATGTTGATGAAGACGATCACCGCGACGATGAGTCCCCTCCCGATGGCACTCCGGTGCCACCAAGAGAGAGGAGGAGAGGTTCTTCCCCTTGTCCTTCCTCCTCCATGGCTTTCCCCCTCTGGTCCTTGGCCTTCATGGCGATGATGGCCCCTCCGATATCCTCCTCTATGGCCTCCGGTGATGATAGATTGATTTCTCGTGGCTACAGAGGCTTGCGGTGGCGGAACTTCCGATCTAGGTTAATTCCCGAAAGTTTCAGTATTTATAGGAATTATTGGCGTTGGTTTCACGTTAGGGGGGTCTCCAGGCCGTCCACGAGACAGGGGCCGCCCCCCCCCCTAGGGGCGCACCCTCCTATCTTGTGGGCATCCCTGAGCTCTTCTGACCCAACTCCGATGCTCCGTGGTCTTCTTTTGGTCCATAAAAAATCGTCAAAATTTGGCACGTCATTTGGAATCCGTTTGGTATCCCTTTTCTGTAAAACAGAAAAACAAGGAGAAAACAGAAACTGGCACTAGGCTCTAGGTCAATAGATTAGTCCCAAAAATCATATAAAATGATATATAAATGCATATAAAACACCATAGATGGGTAATATAATAGCATGAATACTTCATTAATTATAGATACGTTGGAGACGTATCAGCATCCCCAAGCTTAATTCATGCTCGTCCTCGAGTAGGTAAATGATAAAAGAAATAATTTATGAAGTGTGAATGCTAGTAGGTGCACAAGTTTGGTCAATGATAATTTCAATCACCTTTTCTAGCATCAATATGTGTCATAATAGTAGCTTATCTCATAAAACTTTTCATGATCAAGTAACAATCTATTCACAATGTCAAGTATGGTTTAGAAACTTCATTGAGAACTAACAAACTATAATTTCAGTCATTGAAGCAATTGCAATTTATCATAACATCAGAAAGAGTCAAGAATAGAGCTTTTCAGCAAGTCCACATACTCAACTATCATATAGTCTCCTACAATTGCTAACACTCACGCAATACTTGTGGTTATGGAGGTTCAGCCGGACACTGAGAAAGATAGGGGCTACTGTGTTGCCTCCCAACATATTCACATTTAGGTGATGTCAACAATAATAGCCCATGCTAACTTACATCCAATTGGATATGTATATCATGATCTTTCAAACACGAGGAGCTTGCCAAAGGATAAAATGAAAAAGGGAAAGGTGAGGATCACCTTGACTCAAGCATAAAGTAAAAACATAAAGTAAAAGATAGGCCCTTCGTAGAGGGAAGTAGAGGTTGTCATGCACGTTTAGAGTTGATACACAAAATCTTAATGCAAAAGAACGTCAGTTTATATTGCCCCTTGTATGTGGACCTTTATTATGCAGTCCGTCGCTTTTATTACTTCCACAACAAGATCGTACAAAGCTTATTTTCTCTGCACTAATAAGTCATACATATTTAGAGAGTAATTTTTATTGCTTGCACCGATGACAACTTACTTGAAGGATCTTACTCAATCCATAGGTAGATATGGTGGACTCTCATGGCAAAACTGGGTTTAAGGATATTTAGAAGCACAAGTAGTATCTCTACTTGGTGCTAGGAATTTTTGGCTAGCATGCGGGGGAAAGGCAAGCTCAACATGTTTGGAAGGTCAATGACAATATACTTTAACTGAGATGTCGGAAAACATAAACCATTACATTGTCTTCCTTGTCCAACGTCAACTCTTTTAGCATGTCATACTTAATGAGTGCTTCACAATCAGAAAAGATGTCCAAGATAATATATTTGTATGTGAACCTCTCTTTCCTTATTACTTCCTATTAATTGCAATGATGACCAAAACTACGTTTATCAACTCTCAACAACTTTTATGCCTCATACTTTCTATGTGTGAAGTCATCACTAACCATGTTATAAGCATATGAAACATATAAAAATTCAAATTTATGACATTCAATTCATTCCCCCATTTACTCATAGGATATACATGAAGCACATGAGTAAAAGACAAACTACTCCAAAAAAAATATGAGTGAAGGACACTGAGTAGTCAAATAATTAGCTAGCCATGGGAGGGTCCCCTTATTTTTATTCAATAATCAGATCCAACGATTTTATTCAAACAGCGAGTAAAATTGAAAGAAAAAGGCATTGCAAGGATATCACCACTCATGTGAAGAAGCAAAAACTTAGGCTCAACCGATACTAACCGATAGTTGTTGAACAAGAGAGGTGGGATGCCTACCGGGGCATCCCCAAGCTTAGATGCTTGAGACTTATTGAAATATTATCTTGGGGTGCCTTGGGCATCCCCAAGCTTGAACTTTTATGTCTCCTTAATTCCTCTCATATCACGGTTTCTCTTTTTATCATAAGCTTCAGTCACAACAAACTCAACAAGAACTCGTGAGATAGGTTAGTATAAACCAATGCAAAACCTTATCATTTTATACTGTAACAAATCACTTAAATTATTATTCAACATTGCATAATAAATGTCTCTGCATATTTAATACTCCTATCCTCAAATAGAATCATTAAACAAGCAAACATATGCAAACAATGCAACCATAACAGCAATCTGCCAAAACAGTACAGTCTGTAAAGAATGCAAGAGTATCAATACTTCCCTAACTCCAAAAATTATGAACTAAAATTACCACTGTAATAAATTTATCAGAGCTTAATATTCAAAAGGATTCAACATTATACCATTCTCTTACTTTTCTAGAGAATTTTTGCAACAGCGGTAAACTTTCTGTTTTCAAACAGCAACATGTATACTAGCAAAATAAAGATGGCAAAGGCTATCCTTGACTTTTATTGAAAATAAAGATGCAAAACATTAATCTAAATACCAGAAATCAAATACTAACAAAATAAAATGACGCTCCAAGCAAAACACATATCATGTGGTGAATAAAAATATAGCTCCAAGTAAAGTTACCCATGAACGAAGACGAAAGAGGGGATGCCTTCCAGGGCATCCCCAAGCTTAGGCTCTTGGTTGTCCTTGAATATTACATTGGGTGCCTTGGGAACAATCTTAGGCTCTTGCCACTCCTTATTCCATAGTCCATCGAATCTTTACCCAAAACTTGAAAACTTCAACCACACAAAACTCAACCAAACTTCGTGAGATAGGTTAGTATGATAAAGAGTAAACCATGATCTTGGGTACTGTAAAAGACAAGGTTCATAATTGTTTTCACATAATGCCTACTGTACCATATTATTTCTACAATTTATATTGAGAAATATAAGCCATAGAAACTAGAAAACAAGCAAACTATGTAATGAAAACAGAATCTGTCAGAAACAGAACAGTCTGTAATGATCTGAACAATAACCATACTTCTGCTACTCCAAAAATTATGAAATAAATTGGTGGACGTGAGGAATTTGTCTATTAATATTCTGCGAAACTAATCTACTCAAAATCACTCTTCTGTAAAAAATGACAGCTAATCTCGTGAGCACAAAGTTTCTGCTTTTTAGAGCAAGATCACATTAACTTTCACCCAAGTCTTCCCAAAGGTCTTACTTGGCACTTTATTGAAACAAAAGCTATAAAACATGATTAATACAGTATCTTAGTCATGTAGACACACAAAAACAGTAAGGATAAACATTGGGTTGTCTCCCAACAAGCGCTTTTCTTTAATGCCTTTTAGCTAGGCATGATGATTTCAATGATGCTCGCATAAAAGATTAGAGTTGAAACATAAAAAGAGCATCATGAAGAATATGACTAGAATATTTAAATCTAACCCACTTCCTATGCATAGAGATTTTGTGAGCACACAATTTAGAGGAACAAGAATCAACTAGCATAGGAAGGCAAAACAAGTATAACTTCAAAACTTTAAATACATGGAGAGGAAACTTGATATTATTGCAACTCCTACAAGAACACATTCCTCCCTCATAATATTTTTTTCAGTAGCAACATGATAACAACTTTGTTCTCATACTCAATTGGAACCTCTTCTGAAATAGTGGAATACTAACTAAAGTTGACACTCTTCCAAATCCACTTTCATAAATATCGTACAGAGATTCAACACCCTCCAAGATAGTGGGATCACTAATTCCTAAAGTTGACACTCTTCCAAACCCACTTTAAACTACAGTATTATTCATACTCCAAAAAATATAAGTGAAGTTCCTGGAGCATTCTTCGATCAATATAGACTAACCAATATCCAAGCTCAAATATATATAAGTGAAGCGCACAAAGCATTCTATAAAGCCATACTTCAAACGATTTAAGTGAAGCACAAAGAGCAATTCTATAGGATCATACTTAAAAGATATAAGTGAAGAACATGAAGTATTCTATAAATCAATGAAGAGCTATCTCATACTAGCATGATTCTTAAAGAAAAACAAAAACACAAAGGGCACAAACAATGTGAACAAAAAAAACCGAGGTATACCGATATTTGTAGAAGAAGAAAGATGGGATGCCAACCGGGACATCCCCAAGCTTAGATGCTTGAGTATCCTTTGAAATATTTACTTGGGGTGCCTTGGGCATCCCCAAGCTTGAACTCTTGTCTGTCTTTATTCTTCTCACATCGGTAACAACTCGTTCTTCAAACACTTCATTCACAAAAACTTAAACAAAAACTTGTGAGGTCCGTTAGTGTAATAAAGCAAACTACCACTTTAAGGTACTGTAATTAACTCATTATTTGTTTATATTGGTGTTAAACCTACTGTATTCCAACTTCTCTATGGTTCATACCCCCCGATACTAGCCATAGATACATCAAAATAAGCAAACAACACACGAAAAACAGAATCTGTTAAGAACAGGACAGTCTGTAGTAATATGGAAGTTTATTAAACTTCTGTAACTCCAAAAATTATGAAATAAATTTTAAAATTTGAACACTTTGTACAGAAGTAGTGTGCAAAAAGTTTCAGACCCATTTGACTCTCCAGTAAAAAATTTAAATTCATGCACTACAGCCAAAGTTTCTGTTTTTGTTCTGCACATAGTAAGCAAGCAATCTTATCACACTAAAAACCCAAACTTGGCACATTATTTTTATAGTACAATGGTTATATACAAGGAGATAATTATTTACAGAGAAAATTCCATGAAAAAATTCTACATTGTTTCCGTGAGCATGAACACAAGTGCTCAAGGTCGACCCTCACTTCTTCAATGCATAACTTTCCAATCACTTCTCTTTTTGAAAAACTTTTTTTAGGCATGAGAGGCAAGTAAATAATTTTTGGTATTTTCATCCTTTTTTTAAAAAAATGTGTATGTTTCACCCACAACTAAACAGAAAAAAAAAGGAAAAACAAAATCTACTAAGTAAAGAAAGCAAACAAGCACACAAGAAAATAACAACCTCACGCTATTGCTCCCCGGCAACGGCGCCAGAAAAGAGCTTGATAATCCCCAAGTGCAGGGAATCATCATAGCAATTCCCAAAGGTGGAAGTGATAAGTATGGAGTGTTGAACCCACAAGGAGCTGAAGGTAAGATCAATATTCTCTCAAGCCCTATCTATCACTAATACGACTCTACGTGCACCGAACGTTTGCTTCCAACTAGAAACAAGAAATAAATTTGTGTTGTGGATATAGAGAGGATAACTTTGTATGATATCGGAAAGCAAAAATATAAAAGTAGGTGCTGTTATCATAAAGTTAGAATATACTACTAAATAATATAAATAGCGACTGTGGAATAATGGTGGATCGGTGTGCGGAATTGTCCTAAGCAATTGTTAACAAGATCGATAGTCGTCATTGCAATTTCATATGAGGGAGAGGCATAAACTAGCATACTTTTACTACTTGGACCATATGCTCTTATGATTGGAAACTCTAGCAAGCATCCGCAAATACTAAAAGAACCATTAAGGTAAAACCCAACCATAGCATTAAAGCATCAAGTCCTCTTTTATCCCATACGCAACAATCTACTTACTCGGGCTTAAGCTTCTGTCACTCTAGCAACCCACTATAAGTGAATCATGAACGTATTGCAACACCCTACAGCGGGAATCCCTCACGCTTGCGCGACACGGAGGGCACCATAGGACAGCACCAAGATAAAACATACAACTCATACCAATCTAGATCATCAATCAACTCAAGGACAAAAGATATCTACTCAAAACATCATAAGATGGCAACACATCATTGGATCATAATATGTAGCATAAAGCACCATGTTCAAGTAGGGATTACAGAGGGGTGCGGTAGAGTGGACCGTGTAAAAGAGATGAAGATGGTGATGATGATGGTGATGTTGATGAAGACGATCACCGCGGCGATGATTCCCCTCCATATGGCACTCCGGTGCCACCAAGAGAGAGGAGGAGAGGTTCTCCCCCTTGTGCTTCCTCCTCCATGGCTTTTCCCCTCTGGTCCTTGGCCTTCATGGTGATGATGGCCCATCCGAGATCCTCCTCCATGGCCTCCGGTGATGATGGCCCCCTCCGGCAGGGTGCCGGAGAGGGCCTAGATTGATTTCTCGTGGCTACAGAGGCTTGCGGCGGCGGAACTTCCAATCTAGGTTAATTCCTGAAAGTTTCAGTATTTATAGGAATTATTGGCGTTGGTTTCACGTTAGGGGGGTCTCCGGGCCGTCCACGAGACAGGGGGGCACCCCCCCCTAGGGGCGCGCCCTCCTATCTCGTGGGCAGCCCGGAGCTCTTCTAGCCCAACTCCGATGCTTCGTGGTCTTCTTTTGGTCCGTAAAAAATCCTTTGGCACGTCATTTGGACTTCGTTTGGTATCCTTTTCTGTAAAACACAAAAACAAGGAGAAAACAGAAACTGGCACTGGGCTCTAGGTCAATAGGTTAGTCCCAAAAATCATATAAAATGATATATAAATGCATATAAAACACCATAGATGGGTAATATAATAGCATGAATACTTAATAAATTATAGATACATTGGAGACGTATCAGTAGGGCGCGCCTCCCTGCCTCGTGGCCACCTCGAAGCTTCCCTGACTTCAACTCCAAGTCTCCTGGATTGCTTCCGTTCCAAAAATAACTCTCCCAAAGGTTTCATTCCGTTTGGACTCAGTTTGATATTCCTTTTCTTCGAAACACTGAAATAGGCAAAAAAATAGCAATTTGGGCTGGGCCTTCGGTTAGTAGGTTAGTCCCAAAAATGGTATAAAAGTGTAAAGTAAAGCCCATAAACATACAAAACGGGTAATATAATAGCATGGAACAATCAAAAATTATAGATACATTGGAGATGTATCACCTGCACACCGCCCGGTGCCATCTGCCATGGGCGGCGTGGACCGACACCGCCCCTTCTGGCACCGCGCCGCCGCGCGGTCCTCAGGCTACGCCACGGCGACAACGCCACACACCCGCAGGGAGCAGGCGAATGTGCGAGCCGCGATCATCGTGGCTCGAAAGTTGTTGAGGTGCAGATTGATGGAGAGCGGCCACGATACCTTGTTAGAGCAGGTCGCCGAGCTACTGGACGCTGCATGTAGTGGTGCAGCGCTGTTCTGCACCTTGCCTACGTCGCGGGCGGTGGCGGAGGCACTTTCCCATCCCTGCTACACCCGTGCCCCCCTTCCGTGGCCCCTGCAGAACATCCTGACGTCGACGCCGCCCGCGGCACCACCCATTCCACCCCACCCATGCCACCTCGGGGCGGGGCGAGCCCGAATGGCTTTCCTTGGAGCTGCGCGGGGGCGCCAACCCTCAGCCCCCGGAACCCGATGCAAAGCCTAGAGGGCAGCGCCGCAAGGCCCCCAGGCAGTGACTCGGGTGCAGCCAGCCCAGAAGCTTACGTGCCGCCTGAGGTAGGCCAGATCTACGCATCGGAAGGAGGCCCCAGCCGATCTCCTGCGCCAGGCTGAGTGCTGGGGGCGCGCGAGGTCGAGGCTTGCTGCGAGTCGCTGCAGGACTCCACCAATGCTTTCAACAATGACAGTCATTGGGTATAGCCTATGCCTCAGGAGCACGATTACACTAACCATGGATCACATGTGAACCAAGCACCAGCCTCGCCGCAGGCGAACGGCGGACCTTGGGAGCAGTGTGGGGGGAGCCCGGGCACGGAGCCCTCCCAGCGCAGCATGCAGCTAGGCGTCTCATGGAGGTATCCCTCTCTGTCGGGGGAGGTGCCTGTGAGCCCTTCCCCCTGGCAGAGGACCTGCAGTCGTTGAGGGCACCGCCAGCATCCTCCTTGCCCCTTGGTCTTGTCCGAGGATCACCGTACACACTGACGGGCCTTCTAGAGCAAGCTGCTTTATCAGAGGATCACCGTATGTTGATGGGTATGGTTTTTGAGAAGATTTCATCCGCCACAAGCGGGTTGAATGAAGATTTTGTGAGCCTGCTCAAAGGCTTTGAGGTACGTAATGAAATACGTAATTTTCCAGTTGTACCGCACGCGCTAGGTGTGCTCCGTATAGATAGTAGCCCCTGAGACTCTGGTTGCCAGCCCTAGGCGGCAAACGGAGGATCAGACTCTTAAGTAATGATTGCACTGCATTCATGCGCAGGTGGCTAAGGGGTCGGCGATAGACCGGACCGCTGAATTCGCCAAGCCGAGGTGACAGATTGATGTGGTGGACGCCGACATCACGCTTGTAAACGAGCGGCTTGACGAGTTATAGAGTATGTGCTCTTTTTTTCCTTATTTATTTTAGGAAATATTAAGGGGAGGAGCATATTGTTAATATGCTTTTGGCTGTAGGCGGAGCTGCTGCCGTGGAGGCCTTGAGGGCGGAACTTGCCCTAGCCAAGGAACAAGCCCGGGCTAGTAATGCGGCTGCCCTAAAGGCGGCCAAAGATTTGAGAGCCGAACAGGTTGCTCATCGCCGAAGCGAAGATAAAATAGCCGAGATGGCTGTGGAGCTAAAGAACATCACCGGTCGATATGAGCTCCTTGAAAAAGAGAATCAGGCAAAATCGGCTGACCTGAAGAAGGCCCTTGATGCGGCCAAGGAGACACGTTCTGAAATTAGAGACGCGCGGGAGGAGCTTCGATAGGCCGGAGAAATCACGGCTAGAAGCCCCTATTTGTAGCGGATGAAGTTCTTGGATCCGATGTACACTCCTCTAGATCGTGTTTGGAGCACTGCAGACGCGTATGCGGATCTGGCGAAAAGTACGGCTGATGCGACCAAGTTATTGAAGGATCATAAAGATAATGAAATAGAAAGGCTATTCTGGTCGCAATTCAGTGCTCCAACGCGCTCGTTGCCATTGAGTGAGAGGATGGCCGCTATGGTCGAGCTCCATAGGTTGTCCGGTCTTGCAATGAGGTATGTAATAGACCATTTATGGACGAAGGGACCAAGGCCGGACAACTATTTTGGTTTAGTGCAACAATTATTTGGCGCCGTATCGCGAATCGATGCCATGAAGAGGTCGGCGTGCATAGAGGGTGCGCGGATGGCTCTTGCCCATGTTAAGACATATTGGGCGGATATGGAGGCCACCGGTGTTGCAACCCAGAGTCTGGCAGGAAGCCAGGACCCAGCCGAGCACTATTTTGAGCAGGTCACGGAAGGTGCCCGTTTAATAGAGGCTCAGTGCTCTAAGAATGTCATGTTCGAGTGACAAGTTGTTCAGTTGTAAAAAAAATTCTATTTTGATTATAAAGGCTATGTTTATAGTTTCGCCCGAAAGTTTTATAGTGCCTCCTGTGCGGTCGTTTTTCAGTATGTATATATCCTGAAAGTTAGCAGTCATTGGCTTCAGCCCCCATGCATATAATGCGGGGGTGTTCGCAAAAATGTGTGTAATCACACTTGATCCAACGTCTTGGTCCATTAAGGAGGTGATCGCACATCGAACTAGGCAACCAAACTATATAGCTTTAACACTTTCACTTAGCCATAGGAATTTGACGGTGGGGTTACTATATAGCCCCTGGTACCTTCGCGTGCATTCGGATACGGGCGCATATGTACATGACCACGAAACGGTCCTTCGTTAAGGCGGAGGAATCCCGAAGATTCCGATTAGTCCTTGAGTGGTTGACTAGTCTCTCGCTATATCATGACAGTCAATTTTTGGCTTTCTCTACTGAGGTGCTCATCTAGCATAACCATGGCACAATCGCAGTAGTTCTCCTTTGGCCGTCTTAGCCGATATAACGGAACGTAAGGCAGCAAACCTAGGAGCCGGGCAAACCCAACATTTGACCAAAGACATGATTCGGAGCTAATGCATATCAGGCCAAACTCGCGACGCCGAACACTCCCGAAGGCATTCGGACTTTATAACATATACTGGGCTGGGTAGCGCCCTTGATTATGAACCCTGTATTTCCAGGTACGTGCATTAACCGGTCGTGGCGAAATGCCAATAATGCCAATATCCCCTGTGGGTGTATTGAATACCCGTGGGATGTCAAGCAACAAGAGACAGTAAAAAAGGTTTACACAGGGGCTTAATCTAAAGAGAAACCTTTGAGCAGGGCCCTGCTGCACGTGTGCACCTTTGTCTCCGTTGTGCCGTGTCCTGGAAGGGTGTCGCACGTATGGTGCCTGTAAAGATGAAAACTCACGTAAAAGTGTATGGCGTAAGCGTGCGAAAAGTTTGTTCATCCTCAATGGATAGTAGAAATGTGAAACATTGGCATGTTAGTAAGGTCCAGCCGAATTGTGGGCTTTATTACATTTTTGCAGCCCCTGGTTCCATCTATGGGGGGAATATGTATAGCACCCAGCTCAGGTTTATCTGGGCTATTACCGACGGTGGTGCGCCGGACTCGTCTAACCGTGTCCATGGTCTTAACGACCGATCATGCAGTCTGATAGGAGAGGCCGCTTAGTGTTCGGCTGCTAGAGGCTCCACATACTCTTCCGCACGTAGGGAACGCTTTGTGTTTCCGCTAACAGTGATGACGCCACGTGGACCGGGCATCTTGAGTTTAAGGTACGCGTAGTGCGGAACTGCATTGAAGTGAGCGAAGGTCGTTCTTTCGAGTAATGCATTATAACCTCTTTGGAAGGGAGCGATGTCGAAGAGTAATTCTTCGCTTCTGAAGTTATCGGGAGAACCGAATGTCACCTCCAATACGAGGGAGCCCTTGCAGCGGGCCTCAACGCCTAGTATCACTCCTTTAAAGGTGGTGTTACTTTGGATGATTCTAGATTGTTCTATCCCCATCTTGCAGACTGTGTCCTGATTTATTAGATTAAGACTACTGTCGCCGTCCATGAGGACGCGAGTAAGATGGTATCCATTGATTATTGGGTCGAGCACCAAGGCAGCTGATCCTCCGTGCCGGATACTAGTCGGGTGGTCCCTGTGATCGAAGGTGATCGGGCAGGCCGACCAGGGGTTGAATTTGGGGGCGACGGGTTCTACAGTGTATACGTCTCTGAGCGTGCGTTTGCGCCTTCTCTTTGGTATGTGAGTCACGTAGATCATGTTTACTGTTTTGACTTCTCGTGGGATTTTTTTGTGTCCCCCAGTGTTTGGCTGGCGAGGCTCATCCTCGTCTTCACTTGGTGTTTCTCTTCCCTTGTTGTTCGGCATTTAGCTTGCCGTCCTGCTTGAAGACCCAGCATTCTCTGTGAGTGTGATTCACAGGTTTTTCAGGGGTGCCATGAATTTGGCACAATCTGTCCAGGACTTTTTTCAGGCCGGACGGTCCTTCTTTGCTGCCTTTAAATGGCTTCTTTTGCTGACCGGGTCAAGAGCCCCTGAATCCGGTGTTGACCGTCGTGTTGTCCGGACTGTCTTCCTTGTTTCGACGCTTGTTTTTATTGCGTCGTGGCTTCTCGTTGCCATCCCTAATTTCGGATGTACCCGGGTCACTGGTGCCTCTACGGGCCAACCAGTTGTCCTCACCTGTGCAAAAGTGGGTCATAAGGCTTGTTAAGGCCGCCATTGTCCTCGGCTTTTCTTGGCCGAGGTGTCTCGCGAGCCAATCGTCTCGGATACTGTGCTTGAAGGCCGCTAGGGCTTCGGCATCCGGACAATCGACAATTTGATTCTTCTTGGTGAGAAATATGTTCCAAAGCTTGTGGGTTGAGTCTCCGGGCTGTTGTATTATGTGACTTAAATCGTCTGCGTCTGGAGGTCAGACATAAGTCCCTTGAAAATTGGCCCTGAAAGCGTCCTCAAGTTCCTCCCAACTTCTGATTGAATTTTCGGGGAGGCTTTTCAACCAGTGCCGAGCTATTCCTTTCAACTTGAGGGGTAGATATTTGATGGCGTGGGGGTCATCCCCACGAGCCATGTGGATATGAAGGATAAAATCCTCAATCCAGACCCCAGGGTCTGTCGTTCCGTCGTATGCCTCTATGTTCACGGGTTTGAATCCCTGTGGAAATTCATGCTCCAGTACCCCGTCGGTGAAGCACAGAGGGTGTGTCGCCCCTTTGTATCTGGACATGTCATGGCATGATGTCGACTGGTGTTGTGTCCGGTGTTGATTCCGAACTGGTACGCGATCAATGTGATCGTCTTGGTGACCATAATCCCGCGCCGGAACATGTCCTCTAGATCCATAGATGGACCTGGTCGCGCCGGCCTTTTTGTTTAGGAGCTCACGTAAATCGTGTGCGTCGTCAATAGTTGCTCTATCGCGGCCATGACGTGGTTGGTCCGGCCGATTGGTCGTATTGTTCTTCGGCGGAATGGGCTCTACGGCCTCATCGTCGAATTCGGGCAGCAGCTTGCGCTTTGGGTAGCTCTTTGTACGACGATCGTCGCCGTATTTTTCTTTGGTGTCTAGCACTTTTTTCCACCTGCGGTTGAGCGTAGCCTGCGTGGCCTTAAGCCTTTGCTTCTGCTTCTTTAGGCTCCTCGCCGTGGCCATCAGCCTTCTGCGGAGATTATCTTGTTCCAGGCATTTTTCCGGGATGATGAATGCATCGTCGTCCAGACTGTCCTCCTCTCCGGAGGCAGGTTGGTTGGTTCGACACTCAGGATTGCTGTGATCAGGCGTCTGCTCTGGGCTTTGTTCGGTGTGACCTGGCTCATCCTGCTCCATCGCTGGGTCCATATGGTCGTTGTTGCCTTCGGAGCCGACCGGGGTGTCAATTTTCCTCTCGCTATTATCACTATTTTTATTGTGACTGGAATTGGAGCGGCGCCTACACCGTCGTTTTGGCTTTTGTCCGGGGGGTTTATCCTTCGTTGTGTCCTTTTTGTCGCAGTTGTTCTCCTTGGGCGTGTCCACCATGTATATATCATATGATGAAGTGGCAGTCCAACGCCCCATGGGCGGTGGTTCTAGATCGTCCCCTGCATTGGCGTCCATATCGTCGACGTCGTCGGAGTCGAAGTCAAGCGTGTTTGTAAGATCATTAACAGTGGCTATTAAATAGGTGGTGGGTGGGCGGCGATTTTCTTCGTCGTCCGAATCTCCCTCGAGCCGGACATAGTTCAGCCAAGAGTCTTCTGACAAGGATAGAGACCTTAATGAGTTCAGCACATCTCCAAAGGGTGAGTGGTGAAAAATATTTGCGGCGGTGAACTCCATGATGGGTGCCCAATCTGATTCGATAGGCACGGACGCACGCGGTTCAGATCCTGCAACTGGGGAAGAGTCCGGGGGTCCGATAATACCACTCTCATAGGAGGTGAGATCAGCGTTTGGCTCCAACGCCGATGAGTGTGCGGCCTCCGTGGCGGGGTCCATCCACCCGTCCTTGGAAGGCACGATCTGCTCCGGATTGATTCCCGGTGCCAACACGGCCGGGTGCGATCTCCCGAATACTGTCCGACGGCGGATCAAAGTCATGCCCGTCGTGACTGTTCGGCGCACCTGTCATGGGCTCGAACACGTCGAAGATCAAGTCTTCGCAGATGTCGGCAGTGTAGTTTAAGGTTCCAAACCTGACCTGATGGCCAGGGGCGTATCTATCGATCTGCTCCAGATGGCCAAGCGAGTTGGCGCGTAGTACGAAGCCGCCGAATACGAAGATCTATCCGGGAAGGAAAACCTCCCCCTGGACCGCATCGTTGAAGATGATCGAAGGGGCCATCAAGCCTTACAGCGACGACACAGTGGAACTTTCAATGAAAGCACCAATGTCGGTGTCAAAACCGGCGGATCTCGGGTAGGGGGTCCTGAACTGTGCGTCTAAGGCTAATGGTAACAGGAGGCAGGGACACGATATTTTACCCAGGTTTGGGCCCTCTCAATGGAGGTAATACCCTACTTCCTGCTTGATTGAGCTTGATGATATGAGTATTACAAGAGTTGATCTACCACGAGATCGTAGAGGCTAAACCCTAGAAGCTAGCCTATGATTATGATTGTTCTTGTCCTACGGACTAAACCCTCCTGTTTATATAGACAC
Organism: Triticum aestivum; assembly: GCF_018294505.1. NCBI lineage: Eukaryota > Viridiplantae > Streptophyta > Magnoliopsida > Poales > Poaceae > Triticum > Triticum aestivum. The sequence continues at coordinate 608,842,514 of NC_057795.1, read as the reverse complement.
CGGAGGAGGTTAGGGTTATACAGAGTCGGTTACAAAAGGAGGAGATCTAATATCCGAATCACCAAGCTTGCCTTCCACGCAAAGGAGAGTCCCATCCGGACACGGGACGAAGTCTTCAATCTTGTATCTTCATAGTCCAACAGTCCGGCCAAAATATATAGTCCGGCTGTCCGGATCCCCCTAATCCAGGACTCCCTTAGTCGCTGCGGGGACCCTGTGAAGCCTTGGTCAGACAAAAGCATGGCACATGGGAAGTCACTAGAATGAGGTACTTAATTACTCATCCACAGCTATGTACTTTCGCTGCTTTAGCGGACTGTAGGAGTCACCACTGCAGCTTGGAGACCCCTTCCTCTTGCAGAGCGTGTCAAGACTCAGGCGGAGCCGGCCAGGCTAGGAGGGGTGACCCTCCGCAGCTGGAGTGTTCGGCGGGATCCCCTGGGCGGCAGCCTCAGGAGCGCCAGGAGGTGCCTCTTCCTCGGCCACCGCCTCATGGCCGCTCTCTCGAGCCCTGGGGACGGCTGCCTCAGGGGCATTGTGTCGCGCCAGCCTCGAAAAGGATCCTTCTGGGGCCCTTGCCAGGGCCTCAGGAGACCCGGCTTCTCGAGCAACCGAAGGCCTTTGACCTCCGGAGGACGCCTCGGTGGCACTCGGTGGCATGCGCCCCCTGCCTCCACACCTGGGGCGCACGCGGCAGGGTCAGGAAGTAAAGGGGCCACGAGAACAAGATTCTTGCGAGGCCCCTCGACGCCCGTGGAACGTAATCCCCACTCGTCGAAGATGTGCATTTGCTTCATGAAGGCTACCCTGTTTGAGCACTGGTACAGGAGACATCCCTCTCCTGGGAGCGCAACTGGTTCTGGGCTGCCAGTCAGAAGCCTGAGTACCATGCGCAGTGTCTCGGGAGGGAGCATGGATGACTGGAGCCTCATGGAGTCATCGGCGCCAGAGAAGGTCCACATCGGGCAGGAGTGGCGGTGGAGCGGGGCGATGCAGCACTGGATGAACTCCTGCACCACCATTGGCGCGGTCACCCCGAGCTTCTTCAGCCTCACCAGCCGGGTCCAAACGCGGGCAAGACGGGGGTCGACAAGCTTCGTGTGCCCCCAGCCTGAGCTGGGCTCTGCCGACACCCGAGGAAGCAGGAGAAGGGGGCTGCATGCGCAGCCATCTACAAACAACCACTGCCTCCGGAATCCCGCAGCATCCAGCGAAATCTCGAAGTCGATCCCCGAGCCAGCCGTCGTCACAACATTTGGGAAGGCCACGCACACTGACCGCTGGCGGGCATCCACTAGGCGGAGCAGGAAGAAATGGCGGAACAAGGCCATAGAAGGGGCGATGCCCACCATGACCTCGCAGAGGAAGGAAAACATGGTGAGGATGATGATGGATTGGGGATCTAGATGCAGCGCATGGATCTGGTAATGCGAAAGTATGGCGTTGAAGAAAGGGGAGAAAGGAGGAATCAGGCGTGCGAAGAGGGCATGAAAATGAAGAGGAATTGCGGTGACGTCTAGATAAGTAGCATTCCGCGAGGCAGGCAGGCGGTCATCACTTTCTATTCATTGGAATCAGCGGCGAGGGCCAGCAGGTCCTTGTCTAGCCCCTCTCGGTTATTCACCGTCGACCGTCCGAAAGCGGGCTCTGAGTCCGGCGGGGACTCAGTTGGAGTACGAGGCTTCCTCTTCTCGTTCTTCTGTCGTGGAGCCATGGCGTGGGCAAGAAGGGGAGGGAGCATTGGCGGCGGATCTGCAGGAAAGGTTGTGAGTTGGAGAAAAGGGGGACGTGGCCAGGCGCGACTATCACACAAAGGTGACACCACGCTACCAACATGCGGTTGCCAGGCCGACGAGTTTTAAGGCAGCCTGGGGAAGCGAAGACGCCCACGTCCCATCAATCGCCACGCGTCGTCCACGGCCGCAGGCGGTTAGGGCCGCGGTGCTCCGCACTTGCCCTTTGGCTTCGCCCAGAAGCCAAGTCCGAGCGTGCCTTGGGCCTGGGGCTACTATCGGCGTTCTGGATACGGCGGTACCCAGACTTGCCTGCCTGCGGCCCACTGCGTGGCTCCATCGGCGGCCTGGTACGGCCCAACTTCAGCAACATCAACTCAAGACCCTCACGAGGGGCCAAGCCTCGTGAGGCAGACGATGCCGAGACCTCCAAGGGATCGGCCTCCTCAGGCTGGCTCCCGAGGAGCAGAGATCTCTATGCAAGGCACACCTAATGAGGCTCAGCTGACATGAGCCATGACGACCAAGTCCAGGCGGGCGCAGAGTACCAGTTTCCTCTTTGGTGTAAAGGAGGCAAGCAGCAGGCATGGAGTCCTGAGGAAGCAGCAAAAGGATTCCATTCCGGTGCAACAAGACCAAGATCACCAGGACGGCAGGACGAAGGTCATCGCCGAGACCACCACAGCGTCACGACCAGAGGCTTTTGCAGGCGAAGACCACTTTAGTCAGGATAGGATGTACTTCTTGTCTTCCTTCAAATCTGGCCTTTGTGGGATCCCTTCCCGCCAACATTTTGGAAGATGTCCAAGGCCAGTATAAATAGGACTTAGCCACCACCAAGGGGAAGGACTGGATCCATTCCACACACACCACCTCACCAGCTCACCCGAGCTCAAGAACACACCTCGTGAGGCCGTGCTCACTGTACTAGTTCATCCTCAGCCCCTCGAGGCAAATCCACCACAAAGCAGGAGTAGGGTTTTACACCACAAGGTGGCCCGAACCTGGGTAAACTGTTGTGTCTCTATGTCCCTTCGAGCTCAACGCGCTAGGCTGTGAAGTTTTGTGACTAGCAGGCTGGGTAGGTTGAGATCTCCGCACGCACCCTAGTGTTCGAACCTCTCAAGGGTTAGCGGAACCCGGAATCCGACAGTCTAGTGCTATTGAAGTTTTGGATCGAACTCCTGCTACCTTATCGGCCCTATCTCTGCCTCTAGAGGGATATTTAGCGCATCATGTTGAAGTTGTTCCGTCAACACTTATGTTCTACACATTGTAGCAGCAAGGTGGAGTTGCTCCTCCATAATCTTTGGCTGCTTCACTGGCCGAACGACCGCCACATCTGTGCTCCTCGTCAAGCAGCCGCCGCCACCACTGTGTCGAAGAAATGGTCCCTACCATCTCAGCCTCCTTTGGAATCCCACTTGAACCTAGATCCCCTCGTCACAGTCCCAAAAAACAACACAAAAACTATGGAAGGAAAGTTATTATTCATATCTCACAGGCAGGAATATATCCCCACTCGTCGCACCCGCCATGGATTTCGTTGTCGTGTCCTGCAAATCACGGCCGGGGGTGGACTCGTAGACATGTAACACCGTCCTCCTGCGACAGTCGAAGACGAGATAGAGCATCTATGGCGGCGGAGCAGGCATGAAGCCACGCGGCGGCGGAGGCGTGTGGCACGAATGCGAGAGAAAAGTATGAGGACAAAATGGAGAGCAGCCGACGGAAAAGAATCTTCTCGAATAAAACTCGCCTCCCTTTGTTTTGGCTCGGTCAAAATAAACCAATGTGATGATGTGCGCCGTTTGCCGCGATCCAACGGTCCATAAACGGGTCGCGCGAGGAAGCAGCATCGCGAACGTGCGCTCCTTACGTTTTCTTTTTCGGAAATGTTAACGCCCACACGTGTGGGCGTTTGCATCTCGCCCACACGCGTGGATCCGCATCCGTTCGTGAGCGCACGGATCTTGGCATGTTTTTAGTGCCACGTAGGACTGGCCTGGTGTGCGTTCATACGGTCGCCCACACGGTCGTTTCACCACACGGGAGGGGCTGGTGTGTGGGCATTCAGCAGTTCACCCACACGCCACTTTCCACGCACACACAAGGGCTAGTGTGTGGGCATTTTTCATCTCGCCCACACGCCCGTCTCCTCTCCCAAACCTAAGCTGCTAGTTGCCACATGTTTTGCAGCGCACATGGCAACAGCCCTAGTGTGCTTATAAGCAGGTGACAACTCTCTTTTTACCCGAGTTGCCATGTGTTGTGCAGGATACACGGCAACTGTCTAATGTGCACATAAGCAGATGGCAACTCTCTCTTTACCGAGTTGCCATGTGGTTTTGCATGGTACATGGCAACTGCCCTAACATGCACGTAAACAGGTGGCAACTCTTCCTTTTTACCTGGCAACTGCCCTAGAATGCTTGTGAGCACATGACAACTCTTTCAACTGCCTAGTGTTAGTATGTGACAACTCCTAAAATTTTGAAATCATGACAACTATAGTAGACCAGACCATACATGGCAACTGCAGTTGAGCAACCATGGGAACTGCAGTTGTCTGACATGGCAACCGTAGTTCAGCGACATGGCAACTACAGTTAAACGAACATGGACGAGGGTCTGGAACATGGCAACTGCGGGCGCGCGGTGACTGTCACGCGTGGCGTGCGGAACCAGGAGGTACGAGGCCTGACATATGGGGCGTGTGGGCGTTATCTACTTCGCCCACACGCACGCGTGATAGAGGGACCGAGAGGGAAAAAAGAGATGTGTGGGCATTACTTATTTTGCCCACACGCAGGTGTGTGGGCTGTTTCTCTTATACACCACACAAAATGTGTGGGCAGTCTTCCTAACGCCCATACGTGTGGCACTTAGCGGCGTCTTTTTTTTTCTTGTTGTTTCTTCCAGCTTTTGTCGTTGAAGCAAATCTACACAGCGAACTTCCAAAGATATTCCCGCCAGCTGTTATGTACGTATGATTCAGTAGCCACGTCACGAGGAAACAAATCCAGCTCCCAAAGTAATATAAAACACGATGTCCTTCTCCAGAAAAATAAAATACAATATGGGAGCAGGAGACAGACTTCCCGGTGTGAAAGCAAGGGGTGGCAGGATCACGCCGGGCCAGATCACGACACGCTACACATTACGCACGTGGTCCATGACGCATTGAACCGGCGGAATATATCTATTCCCCCTAGGGGTGGGGTGGGGGTTTCCTCGAACGCGCCCCATTTGCCCGATCCTTTTTCCGCCCCGGCAAGTTGATCTTTCAGCAACTAAAAAAGCATAGTTGAGCTTTCAACAGCTAGAAAAAAAGTTGATCTTGCGCAGCTAGCGTTTAATTTCCCACCATTGGACCCGATAGCTACGTGCACTACATCATCGTCCTCCACCCAACCCCATCCGTGGAAAAAACCCACATGCTCCTCATTGATGCGCCCATCTTAACTGAAACAAAACCAATCAAACTTTCCAACCTCACATCGGACAGGCGACGACCTTTTTATACGACATGTGCGCAACACCAAAACAAAACGTGCGTGCCGCTTTATTCTAATTCTAGTTTCTTGACAGGAATTATTGATTAGCAGCATCTGCCTGAACTTTCCTTGAAGTTTATCTCGTCTGACTCTGACGAGTTCACAGTTACGTTTTACAAACAGTTTTCTACAATCTTGGTTTTCAGTTTACTGCTGCAAGCATCCCCTGAAGAAAAAAGTTTATTCAAGCACATCAACAGTACTAGTTCGTTTCACTTTGGTGGGACCCCACTGTTCAAAATAAAATAAAATTGACGGGACCCCAGCGCAAATTCCTTGCCGGAAATCAAGTACCACTCGAGTTTCTTGGAATCACTCTGTTTTTATTCTGTGGGGGAAATGAATTCATTTCTGTGTGTACATCAGATTCATATGATCATCCTATGTATGTATGGACATGTACAAAGTGGATGTATATGAAAAATTATTTGTTTTTTACACGAGGGTGTTACCATTTACCACTAGCTAGCAAGAAAAGATGATCGGTTCTCGGCTGTGGTCTCCACCTTCCTCCTCCTCACCGTCACCTTGAGCCCACCGTGCATATGGGAAGTGAGCAGCGGCAGGAACGCCGGCGTGCGGCCCTCGTCGACGGGGCGGAGGTCGAACCGGCGGAGTATGGCGCCGGCGACGAACTTCATCTGCACGAAGGCCATCTCCCTGCCCAGGCACGTCCGCGGGCCGCCCTGGAACACCGGGTACTTGAAGGGAGACACGCCGCCAGACGCCGCGTTGCCGTCCGCTGGCAGTGTGAGCCACCTCTCAAGGCTGAACTCGCCGGCGTCGCAGCCCCAGATGGCCTCCATCCTCCCCATCCCGTACTGAAAGTAGGTGACCCGGTCACCGGGCCCAACACGGGTGCCGTCCGGCAGCACGTCTGCCACCGCCGCGTGCTTCGAGTCCCACGCCACCGGCGGGTACAGCCTCATGGTCTCGCTCAGCGCCGCGTGGAGCACCCGCATCCTGCGGAAGTCGTCGAGGTCGAAGCCTTCGCCGGCGTAGGTGCCGTTGCTGCTGTCTCGTCTCATGCTCGTGATCTCCTCCAGGACGTCTCGCTCCACGTCGCGGTGGCGCATGAGCAGCCAGAAGAACCAGGTCAGCGCCGACGACGTCGTGTCGCGGCCGGCCATGATGAAGCTGATCACCATGTCACGGATATCCTCGTCGGCGTAGCCGCAATCGATCATCCGCGACAGCAGGTCGTTCCTCACGTCGCCGGCGTTGACCAGGAAGCGCTCCTTTTTGCGGCTCCGGATGAGATCCATTACGGCTTCGTGTATAACCTTCACCTCCTCCCGCAGCCGCCGCTCCGAGCCGATGTTCAGCGCGCGCTTGATCTTCCAGACGGCGGCCAGCGGCGCAGCCCCGCGCCTGGCGATGATCCCGGCAGCGGCGTCGAACGCGGTGGCCAGCCTCGGCGCGGGCAATGCCGGGTCGAGGCATCCCGGGTCAACGCCCAGCGAGACACGGCAGATGACGTCGAATGCGAACCGGCGGAGGACATCCTGCATGTCGACGGCGCCGCCGCCCGGCTCAGCGGCCGCGTCCATCGCGGGCACGAGGCGGTCGAGCGCCTCGGCCTCGAGCACGGCAATCTCCAGCTCACGGAGCGTGCGCGCCGAGAACTCGTGGCTGACCAGCTTCCGCTGGGCAAACCACTTGTCGCCGTCGACGTTGAAGATGCCATTGCCGAGCAGGTCGCCGAGCACGTCGGTGAAGGGCTTCCCCTTGGGGTAGTTGCCGAAGTTGCCCAGGAGGATGTACTCGACGTTGGCCGGGTTCGCGGTCACCACGGTGCGGCGCGCGCCCAGCCGGTCAACGACGATGGTCTGGGTGGGCGAGGCCGCCAGCATCTCGGTGTACCAGTCAAGGAGCCGCCGCCGGTTCTCGTAGAAGGCGAGCAGGCAGCCGATGAGCGGGTAGCTTCTTGGGCCATGGCCAGCGCTGGTGGTAGAACTGGATCGAAGCGAGTAGAGCAGGACCAGGAGGCAACACGCCACAAACTGAAAGCACAGCATGTAAGGTACCATCCTGTACCTCGATCTAGTGATTATAGTCAGAACAAGGAGGTAGGGTTGGAGAGAGAAAGGATGGACGAGGCACCACACAGTATTTGTCGACATATATATACCAAGTACCTGCTCGCGCTTTGCTGCTCTTTCTTTTTTTCTCCCGGAAAGCGAAGGCCATATATTTATTTATCAAGACTAGAACAACGCCCCTGAATTGCAACGTTATATAAATCTTTTAGTATGTGGGCTGGTGATTTACCTGTATATAATAATGCGATTGTGTAAATAAATGAATATCAAATTCTGCTTATGAATTATTTTATATTTTGATCCGAAGTTTTAAGTAAATTAAAATAAAACTAGTTCAGAAGGTATGTAATTAGTTGATTTATTAACATGCAAGGTATGTTGGACGAAGGGTTGGGGGAAGGAAAGTGAAATAGGAACTTCATATGTTCTTTTCAAGTAGTAGAGACAATGTAACTTCCAAACATTTGGAACTTGGGAACAGATCCAAAATTGGTAACTGCCTAATAACTCCCGCGATTTTCTCCCGCCTATTCGGTAACTGCATATTTTTTCCGCTCCAAACGCTCCCTTTGTTTGTTTGTTTTTCGTGCTGATCACTACTCGCGATAAAGGAGAGTAAAAATTGTTGCGCCCAGCCGGGATCGATCCCGGGTCTACTTGGATTTGTATGATGCAAACGACCAACTCACCTAACAGCATTTTCACATTTGTATGATCCCGAGCTATGTAACTTACATACGCTCGAAACTTGGGAACAAATTCGAACGACGTTTTTTCCGCACGATCAACATTGGGCGAACGGAAAACACCCGCGATTTACTCTCTGTTCGTTAGCATCGAGTGAAGGCTGGTTGTAATAGCGAGTATCATATACTAGTCATATACTAGTATCACGGGAGAAGGCCTTTGGTTTTGTATCTTCACGGTCCGTGAGTCCGGCCCATGTCATATAGGCCGGCTCTCCGACGACTTCATAATTCAGGACTCCCTCAATGCCCTGAGCCGCAGGCAGGCAAGTTTGGGTACCCTGGTTCCCAGAATGCGGACGGTAGCCCCCGGGCCCAAGGCACGCTCGGACTTGGCTTCGAGACGAAGCCAAAAGGCAAAGGAGAGCACCACAGGCCCCAATTGCCTGCGGACCGAGCCGACGCGTGGCGCTTGATGGGACGTGGGCGTCTCCACTTTCCCACGCCGTCTCGGCAACCGCCCGACGTGACAACTGCCTGGCGCATGCAGAAAGGCCATCAATGCTCGGAACGTGAGAGGCCGGCAGTTAGCCTTCCTCCGGCTATAAATGGGAGAGGGGGCAGAGCCCCCAGCTCATCTTCATCCTCTTGCCTCTTGCTTCTCCTTCTTCGTTCTGCCATCTTGACAGAGCATCCATGGCGCTAGTGAGGAGGTATTCTGCTGCGGAGAAGGAAAAGGCTCCTAAGGAAGGGCCAAGCTCGCCGCCGCCCAAGTGAGGTCGTGGCCGGCCCCGTAAGTACGCGCAACACCAGCAGTGTCTCCCCGAGGGCGTGGGCGCACTCCCTCGAAGACTGGCACCGCCTCCTGTAGTCGCGGGGGTGCCCATTCCCGCGGAGGAAGCTACTGTGGCCAGAGTGGCCGCTACGATGGGGGAAGGCATGTGGCAGTCGTTTGGCCGCCGCATCCGCGATCCCATCCTGCTGACGCGTCCTCGGAGTTCGTAGTGTGGGCAGAGAGGCCCGCATGCATCTGGTTCTAGCTCCCGCACTTCTTTGCGGGCGCCCTGTCGGCTCGGGGACCCGGTGGCCTCTGGTTGCAGGCCGATAGTTGCTGCAGGAGGGCCTCGTGGGTGGAGGTCGAGGTCACCCTCGCCGGCAACTTGTGCCTGAACCGTGAGTGGCAGCCGTTCTCCCGCGCACGCGGCCTGCAGGGGAGGTGTACCCTCCACTTCAAGTATGACAGCGCTGCGACCCTGATATCCATTGCGTCCTGATATCCATTTTGCCGCTGCTTGTGATTGGAATGAGTTTAGCTTAGTGTGCTTGCGGTAGACTCCGGTGCCGTGAGGGCGAGCTTCTCTGGAGCTTGGACATCCCGCACGCCCCTTGTTCCGGAGAAGTCCTTCAGAGGTTTTGGGAGTCCTCTGTCCTCGGAAGGCACCCTGTGGCCGCGATGTTGGGGGACTCTGGAGATTGCATACCTCACGCGAGCCCCGAACATGGGCCGGTCGCCGCTGGCGTGCCATGTCGCGATGCCCAGAGCCTGTTGGCTTGTTTAAGAGCGTTGCGCGAGGATTAAGATGCCAAGGGCTAGGACACCAAGGCTTTGGCGAGGTGTGTTCACGGGCGGGCCCAAGCGCAGCCCCCACACGCGCGATGCCCCCACACGCGCGACGCGTGAGGAAGAGCAACAGGCAACTGTCACTCTTCCTAATGCAAGACCTGAAAGAGCGAACTCCGCGAGAAGAAAAATTTCCCAACCCTTTCAAATAAAGACTCCAGAACTTCAAATTTCATTTCAAGAAGTTGCAAATCAGCTACAGAAAGCATGCGAAAGAACAGCTGCGTCTGACACATACACTAGTATTCTGGTCTTCCCACCAGCGCGGAGCATGGGGCCTCCACTAGGACGTGGGTGGGAGCCCGGTGAGGCCCAGGGAAGGAAATCTGGAGACTCCGAGGCGTGTACAGCCCCACTCATTATTACGTGAGAGTGTCACGAGCAGAGACTTGAGAGGCGCATGGCCTTGATCATGGATAGAACTTCCGGAGGTGTTGGATGTTCCAGGCATTCTGGATGGGGACCCCGTCCTGTGTCTCGAGGCGCGCGGCGCCAGGCCTGGAGACACGGGCGATCCTGAATGGGCCCTCCCACATGGGCAAGAGCTTGTGAAAGCCCCTCCCTAGAGAGCACCCGTCTCGGGACGAGGTCACCCACCTCGAGGGTCCTGGAGCGAACGCTACGACAGTGATACTGCCACAACGCCTGCTGGTACGTGGCGGCACGGAGCGAGGCTTGGTGGCGGCCCTCTTCCCCCAACACGAGGTCCATCCCCGTGAGGTGTCCTGGCATGCCTCGTCGAACGCCAAGACCTGCAGGGAGCGATGTTTGACCTCATGAGGGAGGACCGCCTCAGCCCTGTAGACGAGGAAGAATGGAGTCTCGCCTGTGGGCTTCGTCATGGTGGTGCAGATGGACCACAGAACGGACTGGAGCTCATCGAGCCAGCCCCTGCTGTAGGCCTCGAGTTTCTTCTTGAAGCTCCTCGCCTTAAGGCCCCTCAGGACCTCCGCGTTGGCACGCTCAGCTTGGCCGTTGCTCCATGGTGTGCCACTGAAGCGTAGCATATATGTGTTCCAAGATTAGCACAATATCTTTTGAAAAGGCTTCTCGTGAACTGAGAGCCATTGTAAGTGATGATACAGTTGGGGACCCCAAAGCGGCTCACGAGGCCCTTGATGAACATGACGACTAAGCCAGCTAGGATGGTGCGCACAGGCTCCACATCCGCCCACTTGGTGAACTTGTCAATGGCGATGTAGAGGTAGCGGTACACTACTAGGGAAAACCCTAGCAGCAACGTGGGTATTTTGCCTATCAGTAGCGCGGGACGATGCGCTACTGATAAGGCGCTACAGCTAACGTGTAGCAGTAGCGCATGTCATCCCACGCTACTGCTATACATGGCTAGAAGTAGCGCGCATTAGCGCAGAGCGCTGTTGCTAATATCTACAACACTTTTTAGCAGGAAGCGCTACTGGTAAGGGAGCGCTACTGCTAACTTTGTTCCCCTCGCTACTGCTAGTTTTATTAGTTTCTTTTTTTTCTGCATATTTGTTTTGTATTTGAATAGGCTTTATACAATAATATTTAGCATATCATACACATACAAATGTAATCATAGCATATACATACAAATAGTCTCATCAAATCATGTCATCATCATAATCATCATCCAACACAAAGTGGTCTCTCGTCATCATCTCAAAAATAGCGATACAAGTCTCGATTACTTGCAACTACATCATCATCCATCTAAAAAATGATATACGTGAGAAGAGCTATCACTATAAGTGAGAGCGGAACTATGCAGTACATGAGTTCGTATCCCTCTCTCGTATTAGCGTGAACCTAAACTAACCACTAGCTGTCTCTCGGAAACCGGAAACCGGTACACCTGGGCCTGACACTCGGGCCACTTGTCATATACTCCTGGCGTAGCACTTCATCGATGATCTATGCACCTGCATCATCACATGAGTCGATGATATGTAACATATATAGTTGAGCAACAGAAAGAGACATACTTGGCAAAAATAGAAGCAACATATCATAAGCATAAATAACAAAGTTCATCGTACCCAAAATGCCCTAACTAGAGTGATCTTCGCTAGTCGAGGAGGACGGTTTAATTACATCACAAATAAAGTTTCGTCGTGCATAACTCAAAGTTTTGTCATACAGAAAGTATGGACTAAACGGACACATTGTCATATATCGACAATAACTCCAACATGTCGTGCCATCCATCCAAGGCAGGGAGATAGTCCCCGAGATTAGTGAAAGGCTTCAGGTCGAGACGCTGAGAGGCTACGCATGTTCGGACGTCTTCCCGCGACATTTGTCCTTCTTCGTAGAACATCCCTGTTTTTTTATGACCTCCTTCATGATGATTTGGGCAAGTTCGCGCTGGATGTGATAGAACTCAGCTCGAAGTCGATGATCCTCGATATCTCCTAAGTCCTTTGCCCATTGCAGAATATGGGCATCGCTGGATCTAGGTGACATGCGAAGGTTCTGGTGATCCCGTCTGTACTCCATCATGTGGTGTAGGACATAGAATCCATCATTAAGAGAATCACTCGGTTGCTGGATGCAGCAGAAGTCGATCTTATGGCCGAAGGCGGGCCTGCCGTCCCTTGTCTTCTTGTCCTTGACCTCTCCACCCCGTGTGCCATAGTAAAACATAGCACTATCGAGAACAGAGTTGATGTGGGTGTAATCCTTTTTGGTAATGTTCTTCGATGAGTCCAAGTAAAGAGCATGGGAGTATCGGGGGTAGAGGATGATGAGGACGGCGCGCCCACCGCTACGCAAAATAAGTACACCTCAAATTAATTAGCCTCCACCATACAAGTGAATGATTGAAATCGAAGGAAGGATATCCGCGGGGATGATTTATAGGGGATGATAAGGCATGAGAATGCCTCCTTGTCCTTATTGGCGAGCATGAAATTCACAAGGTAGTCCCCCGTGTATTCACAGTGCTTTGCACAGACTGCCAAGAAGCCCTCGTGCATGAAGTACGGGTCAGTGACACATATAAAAGGTATCTGCTCAACCCCGATGAGGTAGTTCATGTGCAAGGCATAAACGCGGACAAACCTAAAATCTAGCTTCTTCAAGTGAAATATGTCGAAGATGTAATCGAATCGAAGGAAGAACTTCTCCGCGGGGAATGTGTCGACGTACGACAATTGCCGCGGCACGTTAACCATTGTAAGGGCATATTTATCCCCAAGATGTTTTGGTGATTTATGACAATGCTTTTGCGGACTAATCGTGTGCGTTAAGTTCTTTCAGAGATTCATCCTTTGGCACGAGAAGATTTTCTCCCCTCGGTGTTTTATTCAAGACGGTGTAGCTCCTTCGTCTCTCTGTTGGTGGACTAGTTTCGTAGGAGTCACCGTACTATCAAGATGGGATCCGCTTTGGTAAGGCAAGGGTGGAATCAACACGTACACATCCTTATCACACCCGTCGTTTCTTTCCGTTTCATTGGAGCTATCTTTCCTATCTGTGCCTGCCCTGTCCTGTCCCAGCGGTAGTACCACGGTCCTCAGCGGTAGTACCGCCGAAGCACGTCAAGCGGTAGTACCGCTCCCCAAGCGGTAGTACCGCTCCCCGAGCGGTAGTACCTCTTGTGGCCTTCGGCCGTAGTACCGCAGTGGTTCCGGGCTACTACCGCCTCGAATCGAGACCGCTGTTTTTCGTGTTGGGTTTTACGGTACTAGTAGTGGCAGTAGTGGCGGTAGTACCGCTCCGAGCGGTAGTACCACCATTGCTCCCGCGGTAGTACCGCTCTGGGGCCAGGACCCTGCATCCCTCGTCAGTGCGGCAGTACCGCTGGGAGGGAGCGGTAGTACCGCTTATCAGCGGTAGTACCGCCCTGCCCAAGCGGTAGTACCGCTCTGTGCGTGGCTGTTTGGGGGGGGGGGTAACGGTTGGATTGTTTCCCCCACTATATAAAGGTGTCTTCTTCCCCAAAGTTGACTTACCTCTTCCCCCAAAAGCTCCATTGTTGCTCCAAGCTCCATTTTCGTCCGATCTCTCTCCCTAGACAATCAAACTTGTTGACTTGCTCGGGATTGGTTGAGAAGGACCCGATCTACACTTCCACCAAGAGAAATTTGATTCCCCCCCACTAATCCCTAGCAGATCTTGTTACTCTTGGGTGTTTGAGCACCCTAGATGGTTGAGGTCACCTCGAAGCCGTACTCCATTGTGGTGAAGCTTCGTGGTGTTGTTGGGAGCCTCCAAGTGTTGTGGAGATAGCCCCAACCTTGTTTGTAAAGGTTCGGTCGCCGCCTTCAAGGGCACCAATAGTGGAATCACGGCATCTCGCATTGTGTGAGGGCGTGAGGAGATTACGGTGGCCCTAGTGGCTTCTTGGGGAGCATTGTGCCTCCACACCGCTCTAACGGAGACGTACTTCCCCTTAAAATGAAGGAACTTCGGTAACAAATCCTCGTCTCCACCGGCTCCACTCTTGGTTATTTCATGCCTTTACTTTTGCAAGCTTACTTTTGTTACATCTATTGCTTGCTTGTGTGCTAGTTGTCATTGCATCATATAGGTTGTCCACATAGTTGCATATCTAGACAACCTATTTTTTTTGCAAGGTTTAAATTGTTAAAGAAAAGCTTAAAAATTGTTAGTTACCTATTCACCCCCCTCTAGTGAACTGTATCGATCCTTTCAATTGGTATCAGAGCCTTGTCTCTTTATTAAGGACTTTGTCGTCCGAAGAGTATGGTTGACACCAACGACGGTGCGGAGGAGCACTCCGGTGTGAATCCTATCTCTTCTACGGCCGATGGGGAAACCTCGATCTCACGTGAGGAATTCAATGTGGCTTTAGACACATTTAAAACCTCCATGACGACCGAGGTTAAAAGCATGTTTACTGAATTCCTAGAAGGACTTAAACTATCCACCTCGCCGACGAAAGTGGGTGATCCCACTAACAAGGTGAAGGATGCCAACTCCGACAAGGGGGAAGCTAATAGTGAAAAGGGTCCTTCTACTAGTGGTAGAAATGGCACCGACCTCTTTGCCCATGTGGAACCTCCTACTTATGGTGGACCGATTCCCTCTACTCATTTAAATCATGCCGGTCCTCCTCCTAAGATTGTGAAAAATGAGGATTTTGATGCTTGGGTTTATTGTTTCAAGCATCATTTAAAACATGTGAATACTAATCTTTGGAGAATTATATAAGAAGGTTTCTATCCACATGACCCAAGCAACTTCACCCCTCGAGAAGCCGTGGATAATCAATTCAATGAGAGTGCTCTCTTCATCATCCAAGATGCAATCCTTCCCGGAGATCTCCCTCATCTTCGACCTCATGCCATGGCTAAAGACGCATGGCAATATGTTGTGTCTCTCTATCAAGGAAGTGCTAGCATTCAACGCTCCAACTATGAAGTGGTGCAAGATGAAGCCGATGAGTTTGCAATGAAAGAAGATGAAGAACCTCGTGAGCTCTTTCGAAGAGTGACCAAACTCGCGGTCGCACTCCGAGATCATGGGAGCAAGGACATGTATGACAATTGGATCAAGCGCAAGTTCCTCAAGGCCATGATGCCCTACAACAAGGCCATGTCCTCCGTCATTCGTCAAAGACCGGACTTCCACTCCATGACCTCAAGTGAAGTGTAGGATGAGTTCGTTGCAATGAGCATCTTGGACTAGACCGCCGACAATGCGGTGCTCCGTTCTCAAAGGGCAAAGAATCCCAACCTTGCCTTGAAGGCCAAGGTTAGTGTGGAAGAAGAGGAAGAAGAAGAAGATGAGGAGAGCAACCCCGAACACACGAAATTGATTATCATGAGCACATGGCTCTTGCCTCAAGACAATTTTGGAGCAAGAAGAATACAAGACCCAACTTCAACAAGAACAACTCAAGTGGCCTCAAGGGGAAGCAACGAGTTAGAACTTGTTTCAACTGTGGCAATGTGAGCCATTTCGTTGCGGATTGTCCTTACGAGAAGCGGGAAGACAATGGTGGCAAGTTCATCCGAAAAGATAAGGCCAAGTCCTTCCCAAACAAGAACAACTTCACCAAGAAGACTCCTACTCGCGGGTTGGTGGTTCAAGAAGAATACCGTGAGGACGACAATGATGATGAAGATAGTGAAGCAATGGCCATGGCATCCGTTGCCATTGCCACAACTCCCCGGGTGTCTCTCTTCGATTCACCCAACGAGAACATCACCGCCAAGTGCCTCATGGCTAAAGCCACCAACAAGGTAACCCCCAATATCAAAACCACCATTATTCCTAATCCTTCTTCGACGGTTGGCTTTGATGATGGTAAGGGGTCTAATGAGGAGGTAGATGAATTTGAGTCCTTCATGAGTAAGCTCAAGGGCAAATCCAAGAAGCACTTCGTTGCTCTCTTGGAACAACTTGGTGAAGCCAGTGACATGATCGAGGCTCACGAAGAAACCATCTCTAAGATGGAAGGTCATAGTCGTGACTATGCCAATGAGATATCGGATCTCTCTAATGCTCTTGAGGAAGAGCGTGGGCATCGTTTGGCTCTTGAGGAGTCACACATCGATGACCATGACAAATTAAAGAACGATCTTGATCATGCTCTTGTTGTGTCTCATGTACTAACTTCCGAGAAGGCTAAACTTGGGGTTGATCATGCTAGACTCAAGGAGGAGTTTGATGTACTTGACAAGGCCCATAAGGTCTTGAAAGGTACTCATGCAAACCTCAAGGAGTCTCATGCTCAACTCGAAGTTAAGCTAACCAAGGAAAAGGCCACATTTCCTCACTTGGTCTTAATTGATAATGCAAAGGCTACTAACCCGTGTTGTGAGCATGTGCATCTTGTGGAGGAGAATGCCAAGTTGAAGGAACAACTCGAGAAAGGTCTTGTGTCTTGCATAAAAGGTGAGAAGAACCTAAATGACCTTTTGAGCAATCAAAAGGAAGTTGTGGGCAGGGAGGGAGTTGTGTTCTCACCCAAGTCCAAGAACAAGAAGAAGAAAGAGAAGAAGAATAACAAGACCAAACGACCTCCCCCGCTTAAGCAAACTTTTGTGAAGGAGGGGGAGGGTGCTCCTAAGGAGAAGAAGAACAATGCGAAGAGTGGTGATGCCAAAACGGGCAAAGCCATCTCTCCCAACAAAGCCGGCGACTTTAACCCCTCTTATGTGTTGTGCCATGCTAGTGATGGGCATGTTTATGCTAAATTTGTTGGTTCTTCTTATGAGTACATTGAATGGTCTATTTGGGTGCCTAAGACCCTTGTTACTAACATCAAAGGACCCATTACTAAATGGGTAGCTAAAACCAAGCATTGATCTCTTGTAGGTGTTTGCTTCCGGTGGGGGATCATGGTTGCTCGATAGTGGAGCAACAAATCATATGACCGGGAGCAAAGACTTGGTGGTGGACGTGCAAAAGATCCCATCAATGCCCACCAATGTCGAGTGGGGTGATGCCTCACATTCTAAGGTATTGGGTCTTTGCAAGGTTGTCATTTCTCATGATCTAACGATCGAGAAAGTCATGCTTGTTGAGTCCCTTGCATTCAATTTACTTTCCGTTTGTCAACTTGCACTCATGGGCTTTGCCACCTTCTTTGATATTGATACCGTGGCCCTCTTGTGGAGCAAGACTCTTAAAGTAGCCTTTGTTGGGCATGTCGAG
Organism: Triticum aestivum; assembly: GCF_018294505.1. NCBI lineage: Eukaryota > Viridiplantae > Streptophyta > Magnoliopsida > Poales > Poaceae > Triticum > Triticum aestivum. The sequence continues at coordinate 608,825,264 of NC_057795.1, read as the reverse complement.
AATGGTCTCTATGTGATTAACTTTTCGGAGCAACCCATTAAGACCGCGACATGCCTAATGGCTAAAGTTGATGTGGGATGGCTTTGGCATCGCCGCTTAGCCCACGTCAATATGAGATCTTTGCAAAGTCTTCTGAAGGGGGACCATGTCCGTGGACTAACAAATGTTAGTTTTGCCAAAGATCATGCTTGCAGTGCTTGTATCGAAGGAAAGCTACATGAGACGGCTCACCCTCCCACGACTATCATCTACTCGAAGAGACTCTTGGAGCTCCTTCACATGGACCTCTTTGGGCCTCCATCCTTTGATAGTCTTGGAGGTAGAAAGTATTGCTTGGTGATTGTGGATGATTATTCAAGATACACTTGGGTATACTTCTTCAAGAGGAAGAGTGAGACTCAACAACCCATCATCGACTTTGCAAATGAAGCTCAACGTCAACATAACGCAAAGATCTTGACAATAAGAAGTGACAACGGCACCAAGTTCGAAAACTACACCTTGGATGAGTTTCTTAGTGATGAGGGGATCAAGCATCAATATTCTGCACCATATACCCCTCAACAAAATGGTGTTGCGGAGAGGAAGAACCGGACGTTGATGGATGCGGCAAGGACCATGATGGCGGAGTTCAAGTCTCCATACAACTTTTGGGCCGAAGCCATCAACACCGCATGTCATGCATCCAATCGGCTCTATCTCCGCAAAGGCTTGAACAAGACTCCTTATGAGATACTCACCGGAAACAAGCCCAATCTCAAGTACTTCCGGGTGTTAGGGTGTAAGTGTTTCATTCTCAAGAAAGGTGTTCGGTTGTCTAAATTTGAGGCTAGAGCTTATGAGGGCATATTTGTTGGTTATGCTACAAACTCTCATGCTTACCGTGTTCTCAACAAGTCCACCAGACTCATTGAGGAGACGTGTAACGTGGAGTTTGACGAAAATAACGGCTCCCAAGTGGAGCAAAGTGGTACTTGTGATGTAGGTGATGAAATTCCTCCCCAAGCCATAAGAAGAATGGGTATTGGTCATTTTCTACCCATTGAGTAACCCCTTGTGGCCGAAGGAGAAGGACAATGCTCCACTCAAGTGGAGCCTTCACCTACTCAAGACCCACACGCTTCCGAAGAACAAAGTGTAGGCCCTCAACCTCGTGAACAAGACCAAGGGCAAGATCAATCTCAAGATGGTGGTGAACCTCCAAATGATGCCCAAGGTCAAGTTCTCCCCCTCGAGAAAGTTCAAGATCATGAGCAAGCTCAAGATCAAGAACAAGCTCAAGATGGCGCTCAAGATTATCAAGTTAACCCTCCTCCTTCCACATCCGAGGAGGAATTAGAGCGTCGTGCCATGAAGATTGCTTCCAAACTCACCACCAAAGGACACCTCATGGAAAATGTGGTTGGAAGCCTAATAAAGGGGGTAAGCACACGTAGACAATTAGCAAACTATTGTGAACATCACGCATTTGTCTCTTGTGTTGAACCCCAAAAGGTCTATGAGGTGCTCGAAGACTCGGATTGGCTCAATGCCATGCACGAAGAACTCAACAACTTCGAGTACAACAAGGTTTGGAGATTGGTGCCAAGGCCATCGGGGAACCACAACGTCATTGGAACCGAGTGGATTTTCAAGAACAAGCAAGATGCTCATGGGAACATCATTCGCAACAAGGCAAGATTGGTAGCACAAGGCTACTCCCAAGTCGAGGGTATCGACTATGGTGAAACCTTTGCTCCCGTTGCTCGCCTTGAATCCATTCGTTTGTTGATTGCTTATGCTTCCCATCATAACTTTAAGTTACAACAAATGGATGTGAAAAGTGCTTTTCTTAATGGTCCTATTAATGAGTTGGTTTATGTCATGCAACCCCCCGGGTTCGAGGATCCTTACTTCCCAGATCATGTGTATCATCTCGATAAGGCACTCTATGGCCTTAAACAAGCCCCACGTGCGTGGTATGACCACCTTACCGAGTTGTTACAAGATCGTTGATTTGATGTTGGGAAAATCGATCCCACTCTTTTTACTAAGAAGGTCAAAGGGGAGTTGTTTGTGTGCCAACTATATGTTGATGACATTATCTTTGGTTCCCCTAACAAAGCTTTCAATGAAGAATTTGCCGCTCTCATGACCTCTAAGTTCAAGATGTTTTCTATGGGAGAGTTGAAGTTCTTCCTTGGTTTTGATATCAAACAAAGAAGAGAAGGTACCTTCATCAACCAAGCCAAAATAATCTCAAGACATGCTTAAGAGATTCAAGCTAAGTGATGTCAAGCCGGCTTCTACTCCAATGCCTACCAAGTGCCAACTTGACATTGATCCCAATGGTAAAGCGGTGGATCAAAAGGTATATCACTCTATGATTGGATCCTTGCTTTACCTTTGTGCATCTAGACCGGATATCATGTTGAGTGTGGGTATGTGTGCATGGTTTCAAGCCGCACCAAAGGAAAGCCATTTTGTGGCGGTCAAGCGAATCTTTCGATATTTGGCTCATACCCCAAACTTTGGCCTTTGGTACCCAAGAGGAGCAAACTTCAAGCTTGAAGGATTTATGGATTCCGATTGGGAGGGAGACAAGGTGGATAGGAAGTCCACTTCCGGAGGGTGCCAATTTCTTGGTTGCTCTTTGGTGAGTTGTTCTTCCAAGAAGCAAAGTTGTGTGTCTCTCTTGTCGACCGAAGCGGAATATGTGGCGGCTGGTAGTTGTTGTGCACAACTCTTATGGATGAGGCAAACTTTAAAGGAGTACGGTGTCATTTGTGACAAAGTGCCTCTTTGGTGTGACAATGAAAGTGCCATCAAGATTTCTCTCAACCCGGTGCAACATTTCAAGACGAAGCATATTGAGATTTGGTATCACTTCATCCGGGATCACATTAGGCGAGGGGAGATCGAGCTCAAGTATGTCAACACTCATGATAACCTTGCAGATATTTTCACGAAGCCCTTGGATGAAGCAAGATTTCGCGAGTTACAGCATGAGCTAAATATCATTTATTCGAGCAATGTGACTTGAGCCCGTGCACACCCCTCCTCACTCTACTTGTTGTCTAGTCTAGATGTAGGCATGGACATAGGGGGAGTGTTGGTCTCTCAATGACCTCTCCCTCCCCCCATTATGCATAAATTGATCTAGTCTTTCACTTTAACCATTTTTTATGGTACTGGTGCTTCAAGGACGAGTTTTGGTCATGGGTCCAAGGTTAAAATCTTCGCGACGCCATACCTCTTGACTCAAACATAGGTGGCCTCGGCCACCACCCTCTCTTGAAGAGGTGTGTTCTGGTCCGTTGTTAGTGTGTTGGTGGCCGGTTTTGGTCTTTCCTCCTTCTTGGCTGTGTTTTCGTTCCTTTTTGAGCTTGAGCCGTGTGTCTAGAGGCCTGTTGGTTGCTGAGTGGTACTACCGCTGGTGGTGTGTGGTACTACCGCTCTAAGCGGTACTACCGCCCACCAGCGCGGTACTACTGCTGCGAGGCAGGGGCAGGGGGTTATATCGGGGGCAGGGGGAGTTTTCTTCTCCCCCATACCCATTCGCTCGCCCCCTCGCTCTGTTCGTCTCTCCAGGAACCGGCGCCGCGTGAGGGCTCTGGCGGATCTCCCTCTCCGGGGCGCTCCTCTCCATTTCCTTCGGTGGAGACGATCCCCACCTTGTCCTCTTGCCATGGATGCCGGTATTGCCCCCGTTCCCTCTCTCTTCTTATCTAGATTTCCAATCTAGCATCTTAGGGGCAATAGTGGTTGCATCTCTAGATTTTTGGCCAAATCTAGGCTTGAGTAGGATGGAGAAGGCATCTAGGCAGTTTGGATTGGTGTTTGGTAGAAGTATTTTTGAATTTGGTAGGACGGTAGTGCCGAGTCTGACCACGGTAGTAGGAAACTGATGTTTCCCATCTCGAGCGGTACCACTGCTCCCTCTGGAGCGGTACTACCGCTTGGAGCAGTACTGCCGCTCACAGGTCGCGGTACTACCGCCCTCTACCAGGTTCCACCATACTCTTACTAATCAGTGATCCTTTTTGGTTGTTTTGGGTGGCTTATGCTCGTTCTTTCTGGTTGTTTGCGTGTTCTTGTGTGTGGTTCCAGGTGATGAGCTTCCTGAGCATCAGGCTCGGCGTATCAACCCCGGTCGTGCCACGTCAAAACGTTACCGCACAACTGAGTCTGCAGGAGGTTCCTCAAGCGCTCCACCTCCACCTCAACTCCAGAAGAAGTCTGCTGTCAAGCCGAAGCAATCTGGCAAAACTGTGCCAGAAATGCAAGCCAAGGAGTTCTGGGAAAGACGTCGTCGCAACCCCTATGAGGCAGACCAAGATCCCACTTTGGTCAACCGTCCGTTCTGGAACAAGTTTTAGTTTGCCATCTTCTTTGATGTTCTCAAGGCCAAGAAGAACCTCTTTGTTAACGTGCACTCCATCGACACCGACCATATGGAGAAGGATCCTGAATACTTTGGTGCAGGTCTTCAGATGTGCACTCAACTGAACATTCTTGGTGTCATGCAATTTAACAAAGATTATGATGCTGATATTGTGGCCCAATTCTATGCCACGGTTCATCTCGGGACTGATGAGGACAGGACACTGACTCGGATGACCAATGGTAAGTTGCTTTCAGTCAAGTGGAAGGCATTCATGGAATTGATTGGGGTGGAAGATCAAGGGATTGCGCCTCCTGTCGGCTTTCGCCCACACCGCAACACCACCTCCACTCACAAGCAAGCTCTATGGCCCTACTGCACTTTAAAGATCAACCCTGAGATGAAGAAGGAAACGTATGAGCTGCCTGCCTTTCTGGACATTCTTCACCGTGTCTTCCGTGAGACTCTTTTCCCTCGCATCGAGAATCTAGATATGGTTCATTCTTATCTCATGGACATGCTTCTCATCTGCCAGCGTGAGAAGGAACAAAACACCGGAGAGTCCCTGGATATATCTCATGTTATGTGGTCTGAGCTTTTATCTGCTATCTCCGAGCGCAAGTTCCCGATTTATGGTCTGTTCATCATGCTGCTTATCGAGAAGGCCTGGGGTCATGTCTATCCCAAGGTGATGCTAGAGACTTGAGAGTTGGTTTCTCACGACATCAAGCGTCTGAGGAAGAAGGACAACTAGGGCACTCAGGTCCCTAAATCTGGAGGTCCTTCGTCTACTACTGCCATGGAGATCGAGGAGGAGGCTGAGGCTGAGGCTGAGGATGATGATGACTATGTGCCTTCTGCGAGAGAGCCCTCTTGGGCAAAGAAGCTCAAGCTCAAGATGAAGAAGTTGTTCTGCATGGAGTCTCACGGTCAGTACATGACTCATGTGGCTGAGAAGAAGGCCCGTAGTCGTTAGAAGGAGCTCATGCGTCAGTTGGGTGCCACCGTTAATAGTGGATCTGGGGACCAGCTTACTGAGGAGGAGGAGTGGATTCAGCAGCTCTGCCCGTGGACCGATTCTGATGCCGAGCACTTCCCGACCGACGACGGTGGCGCAGACGATCCCACTGAGACTTGATATTTGAGCCCCTCTCTTGCTATCACCTGGAGCCGTAGCAACACTCCCTCTCCTTTTTGGTGTCTCGGTGCCAAAGGGGGAGAGAGTTTAGGTATTTGTGTTGTGTCTTCTGTCTTCTGTGTTTTCTCGCAGTTTGCTTTGTTTGGTTTGTGTCTATGAGACCTAAGTTCCAGTCATATGGTGTGTGACATATGCTACCTTATCTTTCGAGTATCATTATCTATGTCTATCTAGCTTATGAGTTGCATGATTATCCTGTTATCTGTGTTGCTCTCATATACCTTGCTTAGGTGGTTGGTCTCTAAAATGTAGGGGGAGCGTTGATCCTACTATGTGTGCCGTGCAATCCAAGGCAGTTATCTAGATAGCACACATATAGGGGGAGCCCATCTACATTTTAGGACGGTGGGGTTTTGCGCTTGTCCTATATCCTTCCTGTTTGTGCAAATCCCGTATTGTCATCAATCCACCAAAAAGGGGGAGATTGTAAAGGCATATTTATCCCCAAGATGTTTTGGTGATTGATGACAATGCTTTTGCGGACTAATCATGTGCTTGAGTTCTTTCAGAGATTCATCCTTTGGCACGAGACGATTTTCTCCCCTCGGTGTTTTATTCAAGATGGTTTAGCTCCTTCGTCTCTCTGTTGGTGGACTAGTTTCGTAGGAGTCACCGTACTATCAAGAGGGGATCCGCTTTGGTAAGGCAAGGGTGGAATCAACACGTACACATCCTTATCACACCCGTCGTTTCTTTCCATTTCATTGGAGCTATCTTTCCAATCTGTGCCTGCCCTTTCCTGTCCCAGCGGTAGTACCGCGGTCCTCAGCGGTAGTACCGCCGAAGCACGTCAAGTGGTAGTACCGCTCCCCAAGCGGTAGTACCGCTCCCCGAGCGATAGTACCGCTTGTGGCCTTCGGCCGTAGTACCGCAGTGGTTCCGGGCTACTACTGCCTCGACTCGAGACCGCTGTTTTTCATGTCGGGTTTTACGGTACTAGTAGCGGCAGTAGTGGCGGTAGTACCGCTCCAAGCGGTAGTACCGCCATTTCTCCCGCGGTAGTACCGCTCTGGGGCCAGAACCCTGCATCCCTCGTCAGCGCAGCATTATCGCTGGGAGGGAGCGGTAGTACCACTTATCAGTGGTAGTGCCGCCCTGCCCAAGCGGTAGTACCGCTCTGTGCGTGGCTGTTTGGGGGGGGGGTAACGGTTGGATTGTTTCCCCCACTATATAAAGGTGTCTTCTTCCCCAAAGTTGACTTACCTCTTCCCCCAAAAGCTCCATTGTTGCTCCAGGCTCCATTTTTGCCCGATCTCTCTCCCTAGCCAATCAAACTTGTTGATTTGCTCGGGATTGGTTGAGAAGGCCCCGATCTACACTTCCACAAAGAGAAATTTGATTCCCCCACTAATCCCATGCGGATCTTGTTACTCTTGGGTGTTTGAGAACCCTAGACGGTTGAGTTCACCTCGAAGCCATACTCCATTGTGGTGAAGCTTCGTGGTGTTGTTGGGAGCCTCCAAGTGTTGTGGAGATAGCCCCAACCTTGTTTGTAAAGGTTCAGTCGCCGCCTTCAAGGGCACCAATAGTGGAATCACGGCATCTCGCATTGTGTGAGGGCGTGACGAGATTACGGTGGCCCTAGTGGCTTCTTGGGGAGCATTGTGCCTCCACACCGCTCTAACGGAGACGTACTTCCCGTTAAAAGGAAGGAACTTTGGTAACACATCCTCGTCTCCACCGGCTCCACTCTTGGTTATTTCGTGCCTTTACTTTTGCAAGCTTACTTGTGTTGCATCTATTGCTTGCTTGTGTGCTATTTGTCATTGCATCATATAGGTTGTCCACATAGTTGCATATCTAGACAACCTATTTTGTTGCAAGGTTAAAATTGTTAAAGAAAAGCTTAAAAATTGTTAGTTGCCTATTCACGCCCCCTCTAGTCAACCGTATCGATCCTTTCAACCATGTAGAGTGGGTATCCTGGATTTTTTTGAGGCGATAAGGCCTTTCTCTATCCGCATCACATCGTCATGAAGTCTCCTTACATCGCCGAATCTAGCCGCTATCGCCGCTTTAGGTAGGATTGGTTCACCGGCGATATGCCATTTTGCCGCACCGGGGATATCTATACGGTCTTGAACCCGAGGCTGCTGAGGCGGCTGGATCATAGAAGCAGCTTTGTTGCCTTTCCTCGGTATCTTCCTAGACTTCCTAGACTTGTTTGCAGCAATTCAGGCACCGACTCATGACGCTCAAATCCTAAGTAGGCGCAAGTATTGACATACTGTTGAGTGTCATCGTCATCCTCATCCTCATCTATGGCGACGTCACCAGCGACTAATGGAGCCTCGTCCTCACCCCGTCCGCTATCACCAGCACGACATCCGATGCTAATTAGGTAGGTGAGGTTTTGATGTTCATACCTAACTGCATGCTCGTGGGTGTGCTCCCGGCTGCTTCCATACAAAGCAGACTCTTTGGCCACAATAGGACCCACCCATTGCAATCGCCAAGCCACCGCGGGGTCTCGTCGTCATCCCCCCTAGTTCCAGAGGAGCCAAATTCTCATGGCCTGGTTTGACACTGGCCACGGAAACCTTGAAGACGTCCGGGGGGATCTGCCGGCTGTGGAACAATGATACCTTTGGCTCCATTATCGTCGCCTTCCCCACGTCCACCTTCTGGTTGACGATGGTGTACAATATGGTGCACAGGGTTTCATCGGCCTGCAAAGAAAAGTCTATGACGTGAGACATCCGAAAGGTAACAAAAATGGGAGAATACGTTTATTGAAGAGGGCCGGTGTGACAGATACCATGAGGGCGTCGAGCTCAGCCAAAGACGAAGCACCGCCGAGCATGTCCGGTGTTGGATCTGGTGCGGGAATAGGAGCGGGAGCCGGTGCCGGAGCAGGTGTGGGAGCTGGTGCAGGAGCCGGTGTGGGAGCAGGTGCAGCTGTAGGTGCTGGTGCAATGCTAGTCGAGCTGCTCCGAAAGAAGTCAGCAAGGGGAAAGTCCGCTGCATTTTTTTCTGGATTTTTCCTGCTCCAATTAAAAACGACCGGAACCAAGATAGTAGACATATCTACAATCACCTATTTTGCGGCAGCTACCGCTGTTGCGGCTGTCTTAGATGATTTCTTCTCAACCGCACTCTCAACCTTCTTGTCGATGTTTTCTTCAGTTAACCTCCGTCTTTCCTTTCTCTCCTCCATGGTCCCACGGTAGTACTTCTTCCATGTGGCGCTGTCTCCGACACCGTGCATGCGTCCATACATTGGTCGAGTCTCCACCGGGAGTCCTTTCAATATGTTCAACGCCTGGTTGAGTGGAGTGTCCCACTTGGGCCTCGCCAACGCCTCGGATGGCGAGTTGCTTTCAGCTGCAATCCTGTGCTGCTCTCTCTGCAAAAGGCACAAGGATCGTTTACAAATATGACTAACATGTAGTTGAATTGATCAAAAACTAAAATTACCAGCAGTCTCATGAACTCCGTCATGACCGCGTTCGTCTCGAAAACCTTCTTCACTGGGTCCCAATGGTTCCGGGCCCTAAGGACATCACGCTCTTGCGGGACGGTGAACTCTGCCAAGGGGTCTAGGTTGCCCAGACTCTCGGCTTCCACGTCCTCCTTGGCCCATATGGACCTCTTCCCGCCATAACCACGACTTCCGAGGTGGTGGCACCCAATGTTCCTTTGTTGAAGCCCTTCATGTACTTTGACTTTTTTTGGCAGCTTCGGCCTCGCAAGCCTCCTTGAATATTTCATAGTGCTCTTGTGTGATTGTTAGATTATCCTTTACAATCTCGGAGTAGGGTTCCTTTTTGTTGACGATCCGATGTTTCACACTTGCTTTCCAAGCGCAGGAACAAGAATATCTGGTGTGTTTGTTTATCTTCTTCATTGCCGGGTCATGGCGTGTTTGTTTGTTTATCTTGGTCATGGCGTGTTTGTTTATCTTCTTCATTGCCGGGTCCATATCTGGATCTTTATAATCCTTTTCATTCCAGCCCAGGAACAAGAATATCTGGTGTAACTTCTTTAGGAGGGAGGGCCTCATATTATCTATCTTCTTTAGTTTCTCATCATTGATGGTGGCGGCTGTCCGTATGATGCAGCCTATTTGATTGTCGTAGCACGCACGCGCTTCCTCGGGCGTGTTTGGCTCAAAGTTGCCATCGTCCATCTCCGTGACCACCAGTCTAGTAGTCCTGAGCTTGTTAGGAAGCCTTTGCCTCTTTGCTTTCGGTTCTATACTGGCTCCGCTAGTCTCGGTGCCGGTCTCAGTCTCAGCGCCGGTCTTGATGTCGGTCTCAGTTTCAGTGCCGGTCTCAATCTCAGCACCGGTCTCGATTTCGGTCTCAATCTCCGATGTGATAGGTGGACCCAGCAACATCAACTGTTGATCATCGACTTCCCTAAAAAATTCTTCTGCCGCTAGGTAGACGTTGTCGCCGTCACCAGAACCCTGTCCTTCATCGTTGCTAGCCATGTTTCCCACGATTAAATCTAGTCAATTAATTCTAGACCTAATAAAATGAATAATGACATAAAAAGGCATATACTTTGCAGTAACGTTGACTCCTTCCCGGTGCGGAAAATCCCGGGCACTCGATATGTCCTAGTTTGTAGCACAAGTCATGCCGAAATTCATGGAAAATTTCAACATGACTTTTGCTAAAAAGTCAACAAATCAAGAACCTGAAATTTGACGGAACGGAAATGAATCAACATTCCGGCAAAACATAGGCCACTCGGCTTCATTCCTTGGAAACAACAAAGCCACTTGGGCACAATCGAAACATGTGCAAACATAATTAATGAATTTGCATATATCCCGACCACTTCAAATTTGCATGTCCTAGCGTTTCACACTTCAAGAAATCTACACAAATCTCATGCTCTCTCAAACTCAATTCAAAAACCAAATATAGATTATATTTAGTTAACTACTGAACTAAACTTTACTCTAAACTAAACCCTACTGCCATAATTAACATCTAGTTAAACAAACTCAATTCAAAACCTAAACCCTAATGAACTAATTAACATCTACATTATCTACTACTTAACATCTATTATTGCCCTAACTAAAAAACATTTACTATTAACCATACTGCCCTAGTTAACTAGGACCATCACTACCACTAATTAACATCTACTACTACTACTAAAATCATTATGTATGAACCCTAGTACTAATTAACATCTACTACTACTGCTAATTAACATGGCAGAGGAAGAAAAAGCAGAGAGGGGTGTGGGGAAGGGGTGAGGGGGCTTACAGAGAGGTCAAAGACGATGGCGGGGAGGTGCTCAGTGACGGAGGTAGGGTCGGTGAGGGCGGGCTCAGGATCGGGAGGCAGCGTTCCTGGGCGGGCTCTGGGGCGGTGAGGTCGAGGGCGGTGGCGGTGAGGTCGAGGGCGGTGACAGTGAGGTCGAGGACGGCCCAAGAGGTGGCGACGGTGAGGCTGGGCAACCTCGGGCGGCGGCGGTGAGGATGAGCGCAGCGTCGACGCCGGCAGGAGATGGCGGCGAAGTGGGGGAGACGGCGAAGTGGGGGAGACAATGGCGAAGTGGGGCGAGGGATTTGGGGGAGAAGTGGTGGCCGGGAGAAACCATTTTTGGGTTAAGTCAAAAATAACGGTAGCGCATTACGTAAAACGCGCTATAGCTAACTTAGCTATAGCGCGTTTTAGCAAACGCGCTACTGCTATGCCTTCATCCTTTTTTCCCTTTTTCGTTTATTTTTCATTACATTTTATATTTTTCCTTTCTCCTTTTTCTATTTCTTTCATTTGCATTTACTTTCCTATTTGTTTTTTCATTTTATTTCTTTTCTTTAGCAGTAGCGCTTTACACATAAACGCGCTGCTATAAGAATATTAGCGGTAGCGCGGTTTTTGAAAGATCGATACTACTATGTGTAGCCCATCGGCTTAGTGGTTGGGATTTTGGTAGTAGCGAGTTTTTAGCGAGACGCGCTACTGATATATATGCATTGGCAGTGCGCTTATTTTGCATGCGGTACTGCTATCTAGTAGTAGCGGGCTTTTTTAACAAGCGCTACTGCTAAAGTTCTGTGTATAACGTTTTCCCTAGTAATGGTAGCCCCCGACTGCTCAAGGAAACGGGCCCAGAATATCCAACCCCCAGACAGCAAAATACCATGAGAGCAGAATGTTCTGGAGGCCCTGAGCGGGCTCGTAGATCTTGAAAGTGCAACCAATCCCCGGGTGGTTTTGGTAATTCATAACAACATATAGCTCATTGAATTAATACCCATTCAAGAAATATTTCAAAATGTTCAATGATTGCCATGGGATGGACTAGAGATGTGGACCCCTCAAAATGCTAAGGAAAAAGATCGGCAAAGGCTCAAGACTCTTCATTTTCATTTTAGTGATCCAAGATCACATTGAGTCCACAGGAAAGCCAATACTATTAAAAGGGGATGAGGTGTTGCTTAATGGTCTGCTTGCTCAAAGTGCTTAGTGATATTGCTCCAAAAACCCTCAATCACTTCACATTTCCATATATGTCCAAAACCTAAAGTCAAACTCGGCCCCACCAATTTGATCTATCCAGCACCATCGAGTTCATTTGACATAGCCACTGCCAGAAACCCTAATCAATTCGGTCTCACAGATACAGCTCTCGATCTCACAGAGATGGCTTTGCAAACTCTATGTTCCCCTTCGTAACATTTCGGTCTCACCGAAATGAGCGATCGGTCCCACCGAGTTCGCATGGCAAACTCTTTGTTTTCCTTCCTTTACGTTTTGGTCTCACCGAAATGAGCGATCGGTCCCACCGAGTTTGCTTAACCAAGTCTCTGTTTTCTCATCGCTGAAATCGGTCTCATCTAGATGAGGTATTGCCCTAGCCCTAGCACATCGGTCCCACTGAGTTGATCATATCGGTCCCACCGAGAATCCTAACGTTCACATTTTGAACTGAATCGGTCTCACCGAGTTCTTCTATTTGGTCTGACCGAGTTGGGTCAATTGTGTGTAACGGTTGGATTTTGTGTGGAGGCTATATATACCCCTCCACCCCTTCTCCATTTGAGAGAGAGCCATCAAAACGTGCCTACAATTCCACTACTCATTTTCCGAGAGAGAACCACCAACTCTTGTGTTGAGACCAAGACATTCCAATCTAACCACAAGAATCTTGATTTCTAGCCTTCCCAAGTTGCTTTCCGCTCAAATGATCTTTCCACCATAGCCAAATCTATGAGAGAGAGTTGAGTGTTGGGGGAGACTATCATTTGAAGCAATAGAGCAAGGAGTTCATAGACAACACACCATCTATTACCTTTTGGAGAGTGGTGTCTCCTAGATTGATTAGGTGTCACTTGGGAGCCTCTGTCAAGATTGTGGAATTGAACCAAGGAGTTTGTAAGGGCAAGGAGATCGCCTACTTTGTGAAGATCTACCCAAGTGAGGCAAGTCCTTTGCGGGCGATGGCCATGATGGTATAGACAAGTTTTCTTCTTCGTGGACCCTTCATGGGTGGAGCCCTCCGTGGACTCGCGCAATCGTTACCCTTCGTGGGTTGAAGTCTCCATCAACATGGATGTACGATAGCACCACCTATTGGAACCCTTCACTTTACCTTCATATGCAATGTTTTACTTTCCGCTGCTACACTCTTAGAATTGCATGTGTAGGTTGATTGCTTGACTTGTGTTAAGTTGATTAAATCTTCCAAGACTTAAAATTGGGAAAAGGCTAGATTTTTATTTGGTCAAGTAGTCTACACTACAAAAAAATACACTTCCGTGATGAGGCGTGTTGTCACAGTAGGTCACATTTTCTGTCATGCATGTACATCCATGATGATTTTATGATAGAATCAAGATAGTCATACCTGTGCTGTCATAGAAGTGTTCCATGACATTACCAAAATTATTATCAGGGAAGTGTCCACTTCCATGATGATAAATCGTGCGTCATAGAAGTGCATTCATCAAGGGTGATCGACATGTGGCATCCACCATAACGGCTCGCCATTAAGCTATCAGGTCCGGTTTTGGATCCGATAACCCGTTAACAGCCGGACCAATGGGGATTTTCCATGTGTAAAATTCACATTGGCCGGAGGAAACATGTGTTGGCTCACCATTGGGATAGATGTCATCCACTCATTGGACAGGAGGCGCCTTTGATACGTCGACACGTGGCACGGCTCAACAGAGGCCCATTCCAGTGAAAAGTCCGGCCTATTTGACTTGGTCAAAAGGTAACGGGCCAGCCCACAGAAAGCATGTTAACCACATGTTTGTATATCGCCCATTTACGACCCGCTAACACCCGACCCGTTACGGCCTATCGGAATTAAGCCCAGTAGCTTCATCTGGGCCTTCCAATATGATTCAGCCCATTGTAACTTTTGGCCCATGTATGGCCCATGATGTCTTTCGGCCCATATGAGGCCCTTTATAACTCTGGTCCCATTAAAGGCCCCAGATAAAACTGGCCCATAATGAATAGTGTATAGCTTGATACCCATTAATGGCCCATTATTCCGTTTGCCGTTCCCAGCTCGTGTTAACTTTCGGCCTTCTAAGGGCCCATTTATTCTTGGGCTCCTTTCTAGAATTCGGTTAGTTATGGTCCGTTGTTACATTCGGCCCGTTTGTGGCCCGTTAACCCGTTGGGCTGTTTTCATGTAAAAAAACCCGTTGGGCTGTTTTCATAGAGTTATCAAATACGACCTATTAACGGCCCGTTATGGTCCACGAATAGTATGGCCCATGATTGGCGAAATGATTATACGCCCCGTAGAAGGCCCATGGATCCTATGGCCCGTAGAAGACCAATGGATCCTACGGCCCGTAGAAGGCCCACACATCATACGACTCGTAGAAAGTCCATGGATCCTATGGCCCGTAGAAGGCCCATGGATCCTACGGCCCGTAGAAGGCCCATGGATCCTATGGCCCGTATAGAAGACCAATGGATCCTACGGCCCATAGAAGGCCCATGGATCATACGGCCCGCAGGAGGCCCATGGTTACAACAGTCAGTGTGTTGCCATGATTATTGTGGCCTAGTTACCAACAATAGGTTATTGTGGCCACTAGAAAAATGCGGAAAAAACCCACAGTGACTACAAGCAAACAACAAAACAATACAATAAGGAAATAAATAAGCAAGCAACTAACGCTAGCCTATTACTGCTGTTACACATATTACATCCACTGGGCATCAAAGTTCGCCACCAGTGCAAATATAGGGAACAAAGCAGCATATTACATACACTGGCCGTCAAAATTGGCCACCAGTGCAAATAAACGCGGCAACAAAACAAGAGCACAACTGAAACAACTTTAGAAGAGCTTAAGAAACGTTATCCTCGGTATCCACCATGGTGGCAATAATCTTAGCAAGCTTATTAGCTTTGTCCTGTTTGGCGCTAAAATCCTCCAACACTTGTTGTTGCACTAGAAAGTATGCATCTGAATGCTCCAGGGACTTCTGCGGTCCTTCCGCTTCTTATCACAGCACAACTAATCGATGTCTTTCAGCTTGTAGTTGAGACTCAAGAAACCGAACTGATTCAGAAAGTGAGTTCAAATAGCTTGTGCAAGCTGTAGTAGATAGTAACTCGAACACTAAACCAAGACAGGACTTTGGGGTTGTCTCACTGTCTTCAAGATAGTCTTCCTTAGCTATTTTACCAGCTTCGTTGGAGACCAACAAGGATGTCTCACTATCCTGAACCTTATCTGCATTACTTCCTTTACCATTGCTTAATAAGGCACTCTTCCCCAATATTCTGTCAGCATTCTAAAATAAGAAACAAGCAGACACATAACAGGTTTAACATGTACTAGTGTATGAAACTCATTTCGGTGAACCAGTTCATTAGTGAGGTGGACAAGATTAAACTACCAAGTCTTCTATTTCCAAGTACTTGTAAATAATAAAAGCATCAAACAAACATATATATATATATATATATATATATATATATATGTCCTATGGTCACTTCATTGTATTGCGAAATCCAAATAGAGACACGGTTCAAATCATATCAGTTCAAGACAAAGCAGCAGTGAAAGAATACAATGCGTGGGAAACTACACGGCACAACAAGATTTCAGATGGGTACCACGGGTCTACATGTAAAACAACACTATTAGCTCTGTTGTGATGCTAGTAATGTGCATGATATGAGAAGTCAACTGTATACACAATTGAAATTGAAATCAACAGAGCTATTGATAAGAGTAAACCTGTAACAAAAACATGCGTGAACATACTTGCTGTGCCATTGGAGTTTCGATTGGATCCTACAATTTAAAAATAAGTTTGTATGAGTAAATACAGTGATACAAGAGCAAAGCTGTATGCACGATAGCAATGGAATCTTAAATTAGAACAATTGTTCTTCAGGTTTAAGCACTTGTTCTACATGAACAGAGTACAGTAAGACGCAAGAATATAGTAATTAAAAATAGAAAATGAGCTCATAGACCATACCACATTCTTGGTTCGGGACCAGTATAGATTAAGGCGTTCCCAGTCATCGTCCAGTAAAACTGTCTCAGGAGAACGTAAGGGAGTTTGATGAGTTTCTTTGCCGGTGAAGTATGTTTTCTTCAGGTATTTCCGATACTGCCACCAAGCATTCTTGAAGATAGAAGAGGTATTAGCAGATGTTACCTCATCCTGAGTTTCCAAATCAGTCCTTCTCTATAGAGAAAAATGGGAAAAATTGTTGTATTATAACCATCATGGAGGTAGGATGTATGGGACAAAGCAAAGTAATTGCCATGAGTAACATTACTTACACATAACTCCTAGATAAACACCTGCAACTGGCATTTTCCTTCATCTTCAGTATAATATTTCCAAGACGGGAAGATACGCACATAGGATTTAACAACATGGAATGCGATAGATGCTAAACTACGACTGGCTGGTTGTGCTTCCTCCACAAGAATAGGCGTACTAACTGGTGGAGTTGGGGTTTGCCGTGTTAGTACTGGCCCTTTGGGCACTGGAGCTTCCTTACTAACTGCTCTTTTTTGGGAGCTCTGTGGTGGAGATGGTGCTATGTCAACAGGAACTAGGTTAATATCTGCTGGGGTTGGGGTTAGATTGGGTGATGTTGGTTCATCGCAGTAGGAGTACAATCTGCGAGAGTCTGGGTTATGTGTGGTAGGGCTGGTTCTCGTGCATCCACAACCGGGGTGCTATCTCCACCAAGAGGTAGCACTGTTTTATTTGAAGACCGTGTTTTACTCCACTAGATACTGGCATCATCCGCTCCAATTCAAATGGCTGATAAACAGGAAACATAGTTGAATGTACAAACATTGTATGAGAGACAAACGAAATAGATAGTGTGGAAAAAAGAGGGCATGGAATAGTTGACAAGTATATTGTTTAACAAAAACGGATAGCATGACATAATTTCACATATATGATGTCTATCTAAACTGGATAGCATAGCATAACATACTTCAAAGATATGATGAATAACTAAACAGGATCGCATGACATAATTCCCATACATGTTATCTAAGTAATCAAGATTGCATGATTTAATTCACATATGTGATTTATATGCTAAACAGAGGGCATTCGATATGATGTCTGAACTAAGAACATGGTGTTGAATAGTGTGTATATGATGTCTAAACTATGCAATGCAAGACACCATATGCATGATATGAGCAGTATAACCGTGCCAAGTTAGAGCATACACCTTGGTGGGGGAATAGGACTGGTCATCTATCTCTGAATCCATCTCTGAGGAGCTATCGGGACCCAACAAGAGACATGCTTCGATAGGTAGCACTGTTTGCTCAGAAGGCCTTGTTTTCACTCCAGATTTTTCCATGTCCCACCCAAATGGCTGATTCATAGGAAGAGTAGTTTACTGTACAAACATTGTCGACAAATGGAAATGTAATGAAGAAAAGGATGGGCAAGATTATCATTAAAATATATGATGACTGGTTAAACAAGATGGCATTGCACATTTCATATATATTATGGCTGGCTAAAAGACATGAGACTGCATAATTCCCATATATGATATAGAAACTAAACAAGTGGCATTACATAACATGTCTAAACTAAGAAAATGACATATATGATGTCAAAAGTAGGCACTGCAAGGCAACATATGCATGATATGACAAACATCATCATGCCAAGGTAGAGCAAACACCTTGGGGGGTAAATAGGAGTGGTTAGCTGCGTCTGAATCCGCCTTAGAACAGATATCTTCCTCTGGATTACAATCTGGAGAGGGGGGGAGGGTTTGCCATTGAACCCACCGTGGAGCAATGTCTGCATGACATTGTATTGCCGCGAAAAACTCTTCTCTTTTTCTCTACATGTTCAGCATGACTGTGTACAATATCTGACATGCATACGAAAAAATATGGTGAGATTATGTAAGGAGAGCATGCAGAAATTTAGAGTGATGGTAATAACCAGTGGATGGATCCAAAAATAATGATAGCAGGCTGATGATTGCTTTATTTCAATAAAAAGACAGACGATGATTGCATTACTATTTGTTTCCCACTCAAGATGAACAACATAGCCATACCCTAGGTGAATCAAATAGTAGATGGAGATACTATTCATTGCTGCCTCGATATGTGCCCCACAACTAATTTAGAACTCAAGTTTGAACATTAATTTGGACCTGACTTGGAGTCTAAGAGGTGAATAGGACGATAAAGTAGCAGGTAATTTTAAGCAATGCATAACATAAGAAGAAACAAAAGAGTGCGACCTCTCTTGTGGACCCGTTTACTCCTCAGGTTCATCTGATGAGTCAATGATGGTGATGCCATTGTGGTGGGTGTCGGCGGCAGGGAAGGAGATCTAAGGCGATGAAAGACGGTCAGGAGTCATGATGTCTTGTTTGATGGTTGCTTATGTCAACGGAGCATCTCAGATGAGGTGGACGACATCATGGCAGGAGCAGGACAAACCACACAAAGTTCCCTTTGACACCTACCTGTAACCGAATTAATTCTGTAAGGGCTCATTTGGCTTGCATGATTCTAAAAACGCAGGGATAGGAAAAACACCAGAATAGGATAGGAATGCACATGGTAAATAGAGCATTTGTAAACACAGAATTTCTTTCCACTTGGGTGTTTGGTTCATAGGAATTGGAAGAGCAGAGGAATGCAAAGAAACATGGACAAAATAAAGTGAAACCCTATGAAAGCATGTACAGTTAGAATGTTATTCTGCCACTAATGCACTTGGTCTTGTTTTCATGCATAGGATATTGAAAAGTAGGTCCAGGTGGATGTTTTTCTCCATTTCTTTAAACAAAATGCATGAATAATTGAATAGTAGAATGCCATAGGAAAATTTCCTATTGCTATGTTTTTTAGTTGAACCAAAGTAGCCCTAATGGATCAACATGAATGTAGAGTAATAAGTGATGCAGCAAGTGTACAACCTCTTTGCCATAGCCATGTCGTCCTCAGCATAATTGGGTTGGTCGCTGAAGAAGTTGAGGCAGAGGTCGCTGTCGGAGGTATGGAGGAAGATCTGAGGAATCTGTAGACGGCGTCCAGGGCCCCGCTCTGTTGTGATGGATCGTTCTATCATTGGAGCAGCTCCGGTGAGCCGTAAGACGTCAAGGCTGAAGTAGCACAAGACATACATTGTTAATCTCAAGTGGGATTCTAATAGAATCTCCAATAGATGATGTAAAATAGATGTAAAGTTTACATCACCAAAAAGCACCTGACTACAACAGATGAGGTAAAAACTGTTGACTCTGAACTTAACTCTCAAAACTGGAATTTGCTGTGGAGGAATCTGAATGTTACTGTCGAAACTGAACGCAATGGTAGCAGAGAGGCACTTGACATGTAGTTTAGGGAGGGCTTGCAGTTCATCTTCAACCTGCACCCCCTGAGTCGGCAGCCACCACTGGCCGAATCGCCGGCCCCCGTGCCGCCTCGCCGTCCCGAAACAAGTCCACAACGCCGGTCCGCCGCTGCCCCGCCGCCCGCCGAGCTTTTTCTCCGGCAATCCCCACGCCACCGCCCCACCACCACGCCCCCACCGCCGGCAACCACCGCCCCCACCATGAACCCTATGATAGATAGTGGGGTACCTCTCCAGCGAGCCCCTCTCCCTACTACGGGTGGTTCTTCCTTAACTCCGGCGAGCCCCCCCTGAAACTCGGCTGACCCAAAAGTTGATTCAGTCGACTGAAGTGTAGCTAAATTGGAGCAGAGCAGCAACACGACCGAGGGGGAGAGCAGCAGCAGCAGTAGTGCGAGCGAGCGAGAGCCAGCGCAGTAGCAGCGCGAGCGAGAGCCAGAGCCGCCGCAGCAGCGTGAGCGAGTGAGAGACGGAGCAACAACAGCTGCACGAGCAAGCGAGAGCCGCAGCAGCAGCGCAAGCGAGCGAGCGAGAACCAGAGCAGCAGCAGATCCGGCTGGTATGGCCGCCGCCGCCGAAGGGGCCTCACACTGGGGGAGAGCCACCGTGGAGATGTCGGCCGCGGCGCCGGCTTCGAGGTAGCCACTCCATGGGGGTGCGGGATGGAGCACCGTTGGTGCAGGGATGTCGAGTTAAGGAGAAGGTGCGATACGATGAGTGTACAACCTCTTTGGTGGCACCGAGTAGGCCTCGGCTTCGTCCAAGGAGTCGGTGAGGATGCTGCGGTTCTGGTGGAGCAGGTTAAGGCGGCACTGTGTGGATGGAGCAGCTGTGATAGACGAGGCGGTCATCGGAGCAGCTCCTTGGAGGTGGAGGATAGGGCGGCTGAACCAGAGGGACGATGAGCTGGACGATGGATCCTCATCCGGGGAGGTGGACAAGGGACGTCGAGCTATTGCGGTGGATGACATCATCAGGGCAGAGGCTCCGGCTAGGCAGCGGTGAGGTGGCGGACGGAGGAGGGTGGGGTTTCGCGGCTGGCGTGGAGAGGTTATGGCGGCCTGGGATTTCGAATAGCGAAAAGGAGGCGATGGGAGGGGGAACCATGACTTAGGGATGCACTTGTCCAAAATGTAGGGTGTGTTACAAAAGTACCCCCACCGATTTGAACTAGCAGCCCTTTCGGCTCAGGGTTACACTACAAAAAAAGACACATCCATGACATTTTGGGCTGAACGAATTTTTTTCCTGTCATACTTATGACACTTCTATGACAATAATTGTGACAAAACCCAATATCATCATAGATGTGGTCGGCTCCTTCTTCTATGACAAAAAATCATGATGGAAAATGGGCTTTTCGTCCTTGGCGGGCCAGAGACGCGGCTGCATGACATTCTTTGGGCCGTCCATGACGGAAAAAATCATGGTAGAAGCGAGGGCGAAGAAAATATCGGGGAGATCCTGGTTACAGTGGGTGGTCAGGGCCGACCGATGCGTGTTTCTCTCGTACACATACGCGCATGGGTGCGAGGCGTTGGGCTCTAACTGAACTCGAGCGAGGCGTCACCTAACTGACCGGAGCGATTGCACTGCACGCTACGCGTTACTGAACCCGAGCGATCGGGCGGTTCCTTCGCTACTGCTGCTAATTGAAGCCGATCGATGCTGCCTTTGGATATACAGT